>NC_089180.1:2721528-2757740 GCF_947507565.1 Oscarella lobularis | reverse complement strand
AATGCGTTCTGATTCCAGAAAATATGCGCTCGACAACACTTCTATGCTTCTCACATCGGCATTAATGGCTGCATCCTACGCGCTATCGTGGCGACCCGATACTCGGACGATTCCTCGAACAGACGCGTAACTTTCAAGAACATGAACAACGATCGAGTACGGCTTCAGCCACCCGAGTGTCAAATGGTGGATTTCGGCCAGAAAGAAGTTCCCATTTTTGCGTCGGCAACCGTGAAGGCGAGCGGCAAAACGGTACCGCTTGTCATATATGTGCAGAGGAATATGCGGATGCCGTGCCTGTTGGGTCTACACGGAATACTTGCATTAGAATTGATAAAAATGGACCCACACGTCAAAATCCGAAATGGAGGAAATTCGACGTCGACGGTCGAGGTGAGTTGGTTCGGGCAGACCGAATTCTTCCGAAGCACGCCAAACGGGCTTCAGTTCGAATGACTGAAGCGACCTCGAAACGGAAGCCAATGCTGTTCGACGAGCACAATGAAAAGCTTAGGAACGAGCTGGGGATCGAAATGGGAGGATAGCCTGCTTCCGGCCGAAAGAGAAGCACAGATCCTGATCCGAAATGGGTTGTCAAAGCCGGTGAACCTGGTGGAGGATGCTGCGATCGGCGACGCCGGCCCATGCGAGGTAATTTTGGGAAGATATAGATTACCAAGACAAAAGAGCACAAAAAGACCTTGACAAGGAATTACTGGAAATGCAAAGAAAACATAACGAAAAGGTCCAGCACCTCCAAAAGATTAAAAACAACAATGGTGTTCCTCTGTTGACATAATTTTCTTTATTTCTTATCTTAGTTCATATTGTTACTCCGTCCACGCGGAGTTTGCTGGCGGACAGCGACGAAGGTAGTAGTATCGCTCTCGTGCACTCGTCCTTAGGTCTCGTGGCTCTCGTGCTTCTCTTCGCTAGCGCACTTCCCTTGCAAGACCGCGTCTTTCAAAATAGAGCCGCCACTGACAACCTTGGCTTGCGACGTTCTACGGAACGACTTTCAGCTCTCAGACTTTCGTCTGAGGCAGTTAGATGCCATCCTGAGCATAGCGAGGGGGAAGACGTGGTAGTTCGTTTTGGAACCAATGGTGGAAAATCCCTTTGCTACCAGCTTCCACCTTGCTTACTTGGAAAGTCTTCCTGCGCTGTTATAGTTAGTCCTCTTAGCGCCCTGATGAAAGAACAGGTACAGACGCCAAGTGATGATCAACGACAGATACAACTTTGTCGAGCAGGTTTTCAAGCTGAAAAACCTTCAGATGTCCGCCGTAGCTTGCGTAAAAGTGTCAAGTTCAAGACGACATCAAAATCAAAACCACTACGTAGGTCACTCTCAATCCGCTCGAACACAATCATCGAAAACCTCTCAGGGTAAACGGCTGCGATTAATTTTGTTCACTTTTAAGCATCCACCATCGCGATATCATCCTCACGCGTGCGGAATATCTGCGGTCGCTCCAGCGCCCTCCGACCAGTTACATGCTCGATCAATCACTAGCTAATGTGTGCTGCATACATTGGGACATCGGTTCGGAGCAGTACCTTGCTGCTATCTGCTTTTCGTGAGACGCAGGAGACCCACCAAAACCGCGCGTGCGTCGCAGCTGCGGTGCGCTCTCCTTCTCTCTAATTTGTGAAAACGTTTCCCCTTTCATTTGTTGTGGAACTTCCGCGCACGACTCGTGGAAATCGCTATCATTTTACTCGCTGGCCAGAGGCACTTGTTACAACCGACCAGACCAGCAAGACTGTCGCAAAAATTCACTTCGACGAAGTTATTGCACGCCACGGGGTTCCACAGACGTTCCACTCCATCAAGGTTTGAGCTTTGAAAGTCGGATTATCCAACGTCTATGCCAACTGATGGGCGTTCAGAAAACCGGAACAACTCCTTATCACCCGCAAGGGGACGAACTCGTCAAAAGTTTCAATCGATCACTGATTGGTATAGTGCGTCGCTACTGCGCAGATCGACCCCCTCGACACCTGGAGGACTTTGTATTAGATTTTTCTGACAGCGACGACCAGTCATAGGCCTTGTAGTTAGCCTCGCGTAGCCAGGCCCTTCTCCCTGATCTTCCGTATAAACACGGGAGGGGAGAAGGGCCTGGTACTTCTAAGGTGCGAAAAGGTCCCCTTTGGGGCAGCAGTCAGTCATGTGCTTTTTTAAATAGTTGTCTTAACACCAAGGTAGTATCGCTCTCGTGCACTCGTCCTTAGGTCTCGTGGCTCTCGTGCTTCTCTTCGCTAGCGCACTTCCCTTGCAGGACCGCGTCTTTCAAAATAGAGCCGCCACTGACAACCTTGGCTTGCGACGTTCTACGGAGCGACTTTCAGCTCTCAGACTTTCGTCTGAGGCAGTTAGATACCATCCTGAGCATAGCGAGGGGGAAGACGTGGTAGTTCGTTTTGGAACCAATGGTGGAAAATCCCTTTGCTACCAGCTTCCACCTTGCTTACTTGGAAAGTCTTCCTGCGCTGTTATAGTTAGTCCTCTTAGCGCCCTGATGAGAGAACAGGTACAGACGCCAAGTGATGATCAACGACAGATACAACTTTGTCGAGCAGGTTTTCAAGCTGAAAAACCTTCAGATGTCCGCCGTAGTTGCGTTACCGTTGCACAAGCCAAGCTCTTAACCGCTGAAGACTTGTCGACTTTTTAATACTGTACGTTACTAGAATAATTGTGGTTTTTCTTTATAACGTTTCCATGCTCAGTTTATTTGTCCCTGAATGTGCGGTGCACCCATTCTGGCTTCAGACTATGAAGAACTTATCTAAGCGTCTCGTCCTAATAGCAATCGACGAATCTCACTGCGTTGCAGAATGGTAAGCAATAGTTTAGAATTCACTAGAATGCCTGTACACAATCATCTAATGGTACAGGGGTGATGACTTTAGAGTGGACTTTAAATTTCTTCGACGTCTTCG
The DNA here is from genome assembly GCF_947507565.1 of Oscarella lobularis. Lineage (NCBI taxonomy): Eukaryota > Metazoa > Porifera > Homoscleromorpha > Homosclerophorida > Oscarellidae > Oscarella > Oscarella lobularis. The sequence goes on along the minus strand of NC_089180.1, from coordinate 2,754,791 downwards.
AGACGTCGCTGCATGCCCGTTTACGGCACTAACAGCAACTCCCAACAAAACGTACAAAGATTACAATAGAATTGGGCTGAAAAACCCAAATTTCGTCGTAACAACTATAAATTGTACATATGGTTTTTGAAGCAACGTCAAACGCACGAGGTTCATCACTCATTTTACGTGCCTAATGCTTACACTTTCTATTCTTATTCGCTAGGCATCTCTTCAACCTGTCATGGAATCCCTGATTTCATGAAAAAAGAAGACAATACGAGAAACATCGGTTTTTTGAATTAATGCACAAGCCCTATAGTCACGTTGCCGCTTGCCGCCTCGTTTTCGAGAACAGCTTTCACTGCAGCCAAGCTTTTAAGTAATGCCGTGACGGCGTTGCCGAGAGAGAGCCAGCGCGTATCAGAAGGCCTCTGCAGCCTAACGGTGGGCTTATTCATAACCTTCTGCATCTCCGACAGCTCAGCTGAATGAACTGTGCTGCGCGCAGGGGGGTCCGTCACGAGCGCACGCTAGTGACACACCCTTTTTAAAGTCCTTTTTCTTGCGTCGTTTCGGGCGATACCTACTCGTTACGAGATCGAATCTGAATAAAATACGAATAAGATTACTGACGTGCGTTTTCGCGACCTAAAACCTCACCCTTGTCGCGTTGCGCACGACCTACTTTTCGCGGCCTGCATCTCGGGCAGTAGTCCGATTCCAGTTCTGGAAGACACCGATTTCAACCGCCTACACAGTAGCCTTCTCTGACGCAGAGTGATGCGCTGTCTCTTGTCTTTCGTTTCTGAGTTGTTTGCTTTTTAACCCTGACGCGCTTCGTTTCGTTGACTGGAGCTATTGCCATCCTGTCGTCGTGCACAGTGCCTTCGATTAGATCGACTACATTATCCCCACGTTCGACGTTTTGCACGTTCGCATGCATAGGTCCAAGGAACTCGACTCACAGCCAAAGGTGAGAAAAGCTGCCTCCTCGACTGAAGAGAGTGGACGGTAGACGATGGCCGAGACTTCTCCTTTGGAGTCTGCCCAGTAAACGCTCTCATGGCGGCGGGAATCTCATATAGTTTATCTTTGTTAAGAACAACGTGATGAGTGTAAAGAGCGTCTTGAAATTTTCTCAGAAGCCCTGGAAATTCTGAACAGAATTGAAGTCTACGTCATAGCTAATTAGACAATTGCAAATCGGTCACCAGAAGATCGATGCTCTCTGCTATCCGACGTGACGCTGCCTGTAGCTGTTTGCGGGCGATTTTTAGTTCTTCTTTAACTGAGTCAAGCTCCGTATCAACGAGACTTGCGGTAGCAGCCGCTCTCGCCTAAACGGGATCAGTAGCAGTCAATCCTATATTATTAGAAAAGACTACCTGCAAAGTCGGTCGAATTTCAGCAACAACAGGGCGCTTAGGCGGTGGACGGTACAGCGGATGCTCGACAACTTCATTCCACTCGTCCATAATCGATCGATGATATCGGCACACGTGGGCGGCGACGCTATTCGATAGGTCATCGAGCACGCTAAATAGCCGGTCAGGACAAGGTCGAAGAGACTTTGCGCAGCTTTCTGAATCAAATATAAAAGCACAGCGTTGAAATTCGGCGCATCTCAATCGAGAGTGAGCAACGCAAAGCCGCACGCTATCGCGAAATCCTCTTTCTCTCGCGTCTCGACCCGTAAAAAGCGATGTATCTCCAAAGCAGCTAGGTTCGGCAGCTAGGCGAGTTTCCTTCTCGTGCGCGACGCTCAAATAGCACGGTAAGAGATCGCTCATCGCCTCGGCTCGGTCAAATCGCGCAGGAAAAGGTAGATATAGCCACGAGAGACGATCGATCGCCACGAGACGATCGAATCAGCCGGATCGGACAGCGTGAAAAACGCGCGAAAGTGTCCCTAAAACCGCGCGAAAGTGTCTCTAGATCGTTGCAATTTCTCTCAGTCAGTGTATAGGTGGGGTGGTCCAAAAGCTACATGTGAAATCAGCTGGGAATCTCGCCCATCTTCAAGTCCGAATTCCTTCAGTTAGTTCTATCTTAGTTATACAACCTCATTTTTCCTTGATGATTGATCAAGTTGGTCAATTGAGAAAATGTAAAATTAGTGCGTCTATTCTCTCTCATACTAAAATACGATGACAGTGATTGATGCCGCCTGGGAATGTTTGCATACGTTCCGGCCGTCAAATCGGTCCTCCATATAAAAACGGACAAGCTGAGACGTAGTTTGAGACCCGTATGAGACGTAATGTGAGACCAACTGAGATGTTAGTGAGACCAACTGAGACGGAATTTGAGACCGATTGAGATGGAATCTGAGACCGATTGAGACGGAATCTGAGACCGATGGAGACGTATTTGAGACCCTAATGAGACGTTAGCAAGACCCTAATGAGACGGGATCTGAGACCGATTGAGACGGAATTAGAGACCGATTGAGATGTAATCTGAGACCGATTGAGACGGAATCTGAGACCTACATAGACGGAATGTGAGACCCTAATGAGACGGAATGTGAGACACTAATGAGACGGAATGCGAGACGCACTGCACATTAGTTGTTCATTGCTCAAAGTTTAATCGACAAAATTATTCTGGGTGAACAAATAGTTACCACTACTTAGAATTAGCTAATCTCTTCCTCTTCTGCCGTTTTCCTTTCGTTTTGCAATCACTGCATAGAAACACTGTGGGCGCTGTTTTGTACCCGAAGCACTCCAAGTGGAATCATGAGTGAAAGCTGTCACAATCAAACATCGTCGATCCGTAGCACTCCGGAGGACGGCAAACGCAGTATACTTTTATCTCGGGTAACTTTTTTGCCCTTGTAGTTGTTCTTTGGAAAGGTGGTGAATTCTTTGAAACGGATGCATTTCGCCAAATGCCGTCTCATTTGTGCCTGACGGAATACCGCTGTTGCTACATCTCCTCCTGAAACAACTTCCACTAGGAACGCAATTGCAAAAAGTCCGCAGTCACTTCCGCCATTTTGCTGCTGTACTGGAGGTACAATGACGTCAATGTAGGTGTTATGTGTTCGATATATCGTTGCTATTTGGTTCTGAAGAGATGAGTCAAGGCTGCCACCAAACATGCTGTCATGTAGAAACACATTTCCTTTGTCATCGCTCGACGTAGACACCCAATGCATTCTTGACACATTCAGAATCTGCATATTGTTGCGAGAAACAGCACGAAACTGTAGATTTTCACCGAGAATTGTTTCTTGAAATCCGTCCAAATGAGGAAATTGCATTTGTAGTACATCGAGTGCCTCCTTCATCACGTCGTCTCGAAGCCACATCTTTGGTCGCTTGACGTACTCCGGTTCATCATGAATTGGTGACGTGATCATAATGGGTGAAATTGAGACGGAAGAGGGCGGTGAAGTCGCAGTAGCTGATGCAGGCAATTTCTTTGGTGTAGGAGGATTTGTCGGTTCATCGTTCCTCTTGGTTTCTGAAACCAGAGACAAACAGGCGGCATCCTGCAATAGTTAACAGAACGTTGTTGGTGTGTAAAGTAATCAAGACCTACGTACCACTTCTGAGTGCGTCATCGCTGCGTTTTCTGTAAATGAATGATCAGAAAAATGGATACCTTAAATATTTAATAATTAGTACCGTTGCACCACGTGACATAGGCTTTAACGATGTCACGCAAGACAATCGTCCAAGGCGACGTTCTCTTTGACGGTTCACGTCTATCCTGACTTGGGTTTTCATAAGGAATGTCTTTCGGCCACCATTCTGGTTTATTAGCGTCGTTGCCCCATCCGGGTTTTCAGCGGCCTTTCAAACACAAACTTATGTTAACAACTGGTGTAATCATCTTATATGTTATAAACGCTTTAACGTAATACCAGTCGTAATTTTCACCATTTTTGGTATAAGAGATTTCAGTTCGTGCAGTCCTTTTCTTTCGTAGTTTATGGCCGCTCGCCGTATACCCCGTATTTCATCGATGATTGGTTCGGTTTTTAATGCATCTGCAATTTTGTCATCACTGAATTTTAATGCTTTTTGGAAAATTGCGCCAATAGAGGCGTCTCCGTGAATTATTAGATCTGACGATTTTTGGAAAAATACAACCACTGCTAGTTGTCCGCTTGCCTAAACAGTGCCATGTCAGACTGGGACACTGCCTGCGGCAGCGAAAGCTCTAACGCAATTAGATCTAAGCTGACCTTACTGTATTCGTCAACGGCATCCTTCATCTTCCTTTCGAGTCGATTGATTTGATCCGATTTTGTCTCCGGCATTGTTTTAAGGCAAGAGAACACGTGTGCATGAACGCACGCGTAGTGTCCGTCCACGCGAACGAAACGACCCGTATGACACGTCATCAATTCACGTGTTCGACTTCACCTATGGCTTTTCGCAAGGATGGCGAGGACTTCGTCATTACAATGAGAGCACCGACAGGAAGTGACACCGTTGCTGTTTCTACACAGAAGGAAGTAGGTATTCGATCCTCGTAGCTCAATATAGTAACACTTTCTCTACAGAATAATTTGCAACGTTACCCAAAGGACAAAGTGGTGACAAATGCTACAGCTTTGAACCAGTCTTCATCATGGAATGACACGACGGCTGTTTCCAGTGTGTCTTTGCACTCGGGACCGACGCTGTCGAAAGTAACGACACTCACTAGATCGCCTAGCACACCGACACGCCTACACAATGCTGTGTCATTAACAATCGGCAAGAAGCGCGTTTCTTCTACGGCCTGGAGCTCCCTAAGCAGCAGATAGTGAGTTTGGAAGTTTACCTCTAGGCTCCCGTTGCTTCATGTCGTTATAAACGTTCACGATTATGCTGTAAGGATGGTTGTCGTGCGTCTGATGACACTCGTCCAAGATCAGTAAATCGATGCAAGTTGGAATGATCGTTTTACGATCTCCTTTTCCTTTTAGATGATTGACCAGTATTTGGGTCGTAAGAACGACGGCTTGGTTTTCGCTCATATACGCCCAGCTGTGCGCTTTTTTCACCAGTCTAGACTTGGTCTTAGGTACAGTGCACCCACGCATAAAGCGACCGTCTTTAAAGCGCACTAGCTCCCACCTCGTTAGTTGCGCGTCATCGCCAATGACATCAGTGGAACATTGGAATCCTCTATACCGTACCATTCCAATGATGTAGGGCAGGTAGGCCTTCGACGAAGTGTGTAAATAGTGGTCACGTGCAGTAGTCTGAGTTGCTAGTAGCAGGGATATAATAGAAGAGGGATACCGTGTTTCCTCGATTACAGCGCCATGCTCAATTACCATGCTCCATTAGAATGCCATGTAAGCGGACGATCCAAAAAATAAAACGCCAATACAATGCCACCGTTCTGCGCGTGCGCGTAATCCCCGTTCCTATGGAGGAGACCGACACGGAGACCACCACACGTGCGCGTGCAAAACGGCGAAATTACGCTCTCGAGCTAAAGGTTTCAGCGATAGAGGAGGCGAAGAAGTCCTCGAAGAAGAGATCGGCAGAGAAATTCCGTGTTCCTCGCACATGCATCCGACAGTGGTGCGCACAGGAAACTGCCATTCGTGAAGGGCTGGCAAGCAGTTTGCGAGCAGCGAAACGTAGTCGCTTGAGTGGAGGGGGGCGTCACGTCGCAATGACGGACTTGGAGCATCTTTACTAGTCGTACGAGGTTGAATACGTACAAAAGAAGGTACCACTCTCCCGCTCCCGAATTATCTTAAAAGCGAAGGAGATCTACGCCAATATGGCCGCATCGGATGAGGATACAGCGGAAGATTTCAATTTTTACAAAGGCTGGTTGGACAAATTCCTTCGACGTCACGGAATTGTTCAACGACGGACGACGTCAGTCTGTCAGCGTCTTCCAGCCGATTATCAAGAAAAATTACTTCGGGAAAGTATGGCAGTAATATGATCTATGGCTGCGACGAAACAGCAGTTTGGATAGATCTGCCGCGGCGCACCACACTAGCTCCACGCGGATCACGTGATGTTTCAGTTAAAATCTTGGGATACCTGGTCTAAACCACTGCTTCTGTCTTGATGTTGGTAACGCTGGGTGAGCACATTTTGGAAAGGCCTTTCCGTGGCGAACATGCACGTCGTGAATGTGATTGCTCAAAGAAAGCCATTTGCATTTTAGTATGTGCTCCTCGCCCCAAGGAGTAGAAAGCGCTGTCCAGTAGAGATGATTGATGATGCTCATCGCAAAATCAAAAACAACTCACAAACTCAGAAATCGTTTTTTTCTGACGAATGGGTGAAGCGATTCAGTTCGCTTTTCTGCTAACATGCTTGCGTGAAATGTCTTTTTTTAATTACGGGTACCAAAACCCCAAAAGTAAAAAGAATTTAAATTTTTGAGGATTAGCGCGCGAGAGTCATTTTGAAAGTTTACCGGTATGCTGGTTGGCACTGTACGTACGTTATAAAATAGAGCTTATGCACAACGTCACAGAGCAACGTTTTCTGTATGTTATTAGTTAATCTAAATTTTCATAACAGTAATTTGCGATTAATGCGATCGTTCCCTTGGGAGAATTTTTCTCCAATTAAGTCCTTCCCGTTTTCGCGATTTTTCTATCTCAGCGTACCCTCTAGTTCAGATTTTTTAGCTGATGCGTAGGGAAAGGGTAGATCTAACTTTTCATATTAGGGATTTCCAAAATTCTGCTTCATTTTTGAGATTCGAACGCCAAAAAAATTGCTAATTAAGGCCTAGCGCGAGTACCAGTTTTAGAAAGAAAAATGTTTCAATTCTTGGTATTACGAGGGTCTATTTCAACTTTGTGAATAACAATTACTTTGTTAGTAAATACTGTAATGCGTTCTATGCGAGATGTAAAAAGAATTTCTGGGCGTTTTTGCCTTTTTCGAGATACGTACCGACTTTTGGCGTCACTCCTTTGTGACGTCATTGCACGTGAATTAAGGGCTCCTTTCTATTGGCTAAGAAACTAACTACGTTCTATGATTCTGCGACTCACCCCAAAAAATAGTTCAAACTTTCCTGAATGTGGCGATGCGCTCAAAAGCCTTGTACGCGAAATTTACAGCGATATAGCGAGATTTAGATTTTGGAAGTTTATGCTGATTGGCACTGTACCTGAACAGCTCGTTCCGCTATATGAGTACGGTTGCAGTGCCTTCTTCTCAAGAGCGGTTGCGAACGTTTCTTCGCGACAGCGGTGTCAATTGTACCAGAAGAAGGCCGATCTCTTCAAGAAAGCTCTTCAGATCTTTGGCAGTCCGTTCTCGATGCGAAGATGAAAAGCTCCGTGCCAGATTGGAGAGTGCATACCGCATGCTTCACTAAGTGTTGAAAACTGTTTTTGTCGTCCTTGCGGTATCGATCTTCACCCTGTCTATCTATGTGCCTGAATGCCGCATGTTCTAAAACGAAGCATTTTCGAGAACAACATTATAAAACGTTCCTGACGTAGCAGCAAGAAAAGAATGCCTAATCTGCGTTTGAAGCTTGATTAATGACCTCAGCAAGGTCCACCTTTGCCTTCTTCCTGACAGGAATTGCTTCAAAGAGTACCAAACTTTAAACAAGTTATAGGAACAACTTTGCGTGCGATTTTTGTTGTTGGTTTCTAATGATTCTGTGTCGTTGGAGCAGTCATTGCGTTCATTTAAGTTCACTTCCGGTTGGCGTCCTCGAATAAAAGTTTGCTAAATGACAGATAAGCTTCTGAAATCAAGTAATGAAAAATTTGATAAAGAAGAAAGCAATCCTCAATATTACCGTAAATCGTTTCAAATTTTTATTCCAAATTTTTAATTTTTTTATTTTTAGGCGTTGCCATGGCGACTGAAACGTTCTCAGAATATTCTTTGTTTAGTTCAAAATCGAATGGACAAAGGCTGCTAGGGAGTTCTAGCTTTCCTGCTAAGCTATTTCGAATTTCGCGCGTGTCATGCGCATTTCCTGTTACCGGAAACGAAAAAATTTGGAAGCGAAAGGGTTAAACTTACGGTAAATTTATGTCTTCGACGATTTCTACAGCTTTGGAAAAGATTGATCGCTCCGTACTCGGGGAGGGCCTGTTCAAACTAGCATTGTTGCTTGGCTCACTGTCTGTTTATCAAAAGCACGGGGTGCTTGATGTCATTTTGAGGAAGGGCGGGACGCAGCCTCAAAAATGCTCTAATGAAATACCCATTGAGTCTGCTAATCGCAAACTCGCCCATAATTAAACGCCTTTTTGACAACACGCGAACGAGACCCACAGAAATTTCTGTGCGATCAATTGCTCGGAACAATGAATTGTCCGCAACGATAATTTTGGCGGCTCGACGGTATCTCCACCGTTGCTGAAATCCATGCAGCAATGCCAGTTAGCGTCAAATTTTGCAAATGACAAATCCGTGCTTCTTTTTTTTCATTCCCGTTGTCTCTCACAAAATTTTTCACGACACCAGACAGAATTATGACGACGATTAGAATTAATATTTCCTGATTTCTTTGGAATATTCCCAGCTCAGCAAAAAATTGGTAAACCAGAAAAAGAGCAAGCTCTAAACCATGCAGAAAATTACTGACAAAACAAACAGATCTCTGCATGTCGGTAAAATGAAACAAACCTTTGTCAGATTATCCCTCTTCGGTAAGTGCACTGAAAATTTCACCCACTGCTGATAAGATTTCATTTGACTCCTCTTCCATTTCCGGCGATTCCTTTGACTCCACTTTCTCAACGGCTTCCTTCACCATTTGTTTCAGCTCATCTTTAGATTTTAGAGCTATACTGATGTCAGAAATTTGCCCTCAATGAAGTGGTGAAGGAACGACTGCCGTCGTGGCGGCTGCTGTACTGGAGGGCGCACAGCCGACGCTAATATGGGTTGCCCATGCAGTTTCACCGTGAAGTGACGAAACTTTCGCCAACAGAGCGCCTGGCTACTTTCGTTCTTCGTGTATTGTAGATTTAGTTTCCTATCATCTGAATAAACATCTACATCAAAGTCAACTCTATCAAGCTGAAGCAGATACAAAAGAGATTGCCTAAAGAAAAACGGCATTGGAGAATAAGATATGAGTTTTGTAAAAAATTTAAACCGAAGAGTAAGAAAACATAAAGCGCTCGCGGAAAGCAAGCAATCACAAGGAACACGGCCGAGAAGTGCCGCGACTCGAAAATCGAAACGAAAGGTGCTCGAAGCTCAAAAAACAGCGAAGTGATAGGCATTAGGACACTGACCACAATCTAATCAAGAGAAACGCCAAAGTTAATAGATCCAAAGAAAAAACGCTCTTCGAAAAAACCTGAATCTGTTAGCGCGCGCTCGTGAAAAACTCCCCCTGCTTGCGTGCCTATATAGCGTATAGCGTGCGCTGCTAAACGATGATCTTATCAAATAAGTCTCCCTCTAAGGCTCTGAAATAAGCGAACTTTTTTGTGCCAAATGCTCGGCAGCTGAGTGAGCTGTTTTGCCGCCACTGAGAAGTGTTGCTGCAATTCCGGAGGAAGCCACTGCAAGAGCTATGTCGCCTTGCGATGGTATTTTGTCAAGAAAAGATTAAGCAGATATGTTTTCCCTGTTCCTCCTGGCGCATGGAGGAAAATGATTGTATTGTCAGAACCTCGTGCGACGTAGGCAAGTAATTCTTGGTAAATTTGTCTTTGGTCTGACGTTAGAGAACCTTCGTTTGATCGCTCTTGTAACTGGGGAGTGTTATAGGAGTATTCGGTAGCGATTTCTCGGGGAAGAGGTCGTCTTGTTCGGTAGAGCGATCGGGGCTGGGTAACTGGTAGTCACTCAGGGTTTTCGTCCGGGAAAAGATAGCAATTTTTCCTCAATTGCAAGTAAGGCTTGATTGAAAATCGCATCGGTGAGCGGTAGTGTGTCGTTGTTTGCGCGTCTGCGAAGCGTTCGGAAGAAAATCTTGGGCCATTGCTTCTTTGTGTTGCTCCCAAAGACGAAGAGGATCGGAAATTTCGCACATGTGAAGCATGATGGCAAACATGTCGCGAATTTTGTACGGACGATCGGTGACCGTTGCTGTGAGTGCAAGATGCCAATGCTGATCATCGGCCGAAAGTCCGCGTTCGCGGCACGCTTCCGCGTACGTATTAAAAACACTGTTTGTAAGTCAGCAAACGACGTCGGTCTTCGAACGTGGAGCAAGACAAGTCGCAAAAGATAGCATTCGGTGTTCCTGGAATGAACCGTGTATATGCGGCCAAGAGTTGTTGACTGTCTATTGTCGGGATTTTGCGGCAGAATGGCACCTTGCTTTCGCCTTTGCCACTTTTTGTTCACCCATCTGTAGTATCGAGGAACATCGATGCAGCCGCCGCTGTGGTGGCCGCGCCGATCCGAAAGCTATGCCCTGTATACTTGCCAGCATCAATTCCGGCGCTGGAAAGGGCCTGCTGCATGTGTTGCACCAGGGCGTTATTTTGCAACGGGCGCCCGTTGGCGAACACGAAGAATGGTCCAGGGCGCAGCGTTCGCTCCACGAGGTAGCCCAGTAGCGCGGCGACAGGGCACAGGTCCTCTCCCGTGCTGAAGACAACGCAACTTCCGGAGTACGCTTTCATGTCATTCGGACTCACAAGTACTGTAATCTTGTTTTATTTGTGAAACGCTTCCATTAGAAACATCATTTCTCCGACACCTGACTACACTCACCTCTAACTTTTATATATTTTCTTGCATTACAGTAATAGTCATTAGGCAAACAGACGTAAAGTCCACTGCTTGAAAGTTTAGTGGTATATCAATTGTGATTTTGAAGGCACGAGCTTTTCTGTAGCGAAACACTGTGTACAAAACTATTATTTGTACTGTATCGAAGAATTTGTTCTTCCGGAAAGAATATGTCTGTTTGGAGGACGTCCTTTTATTGTAACGTCGTCTACTAGCGACTTTAAGTCTACAATACAACGTTGGGAGTTTATGATATCATAATCACGTGATATACGTGATTGTTTCTCGGTATCTGATTGGCTTGGCACAGTAAACCGATTTAGTTGCCTCGCGCACCGATTTCACCGACGTGTCCGCGTCCTCCGTTCGCGCTGTTCGCTCTGTTTCGTTTGCCGTGATTTCGAATTCCTCTTCGTTTTCTGTTGCTACTCTTATTGGCTTGGCACGGTGAGCCGATGTAGTTGCCTCGCGCACCGATCTCACCGATTTGATTGACAGTTTTTGCAGCCGTCTATTGTTGTTTCGCTGCCCGCTGTGATGCGTTTGCGGCGATTTCGAATTCCTCTTCGTTTCCTTTTGCGAATCGACGGTGAGTTTGCGCCGCTGCTGCGCGCAAAGGTTTTGTTGAACTTTTCATCGATAGAGTTGTCATTGCCTGTTTTTGTTTTTCGCTGTATTGCGAATCCCTTCTGATGTGAGTCGATTTATGGGTGAACCGTGCGACAGCGACTCATAGTCGCTGTATCTGTATTATTTTTTATCAGATCTGTGGCTTGACATTCCGTATGTCGGAACAGTCCTCTTTTCTTGGAGAGAATACTAACAATAGACTTGAAAGCATCAATCAGAAGATTAAAAGTGTTGTATCAACGCACTCCAACATGGGCAGTTTTTTCGATCAACAGCTGTCTTTTCTCTCCACCATTCGCAATGAGCGCGATCACACTGCACTAATGGCCATCGCCAAACGACGAGTTGTAACCAAAAGTCCTGTTGAAAAAGGCTACGCGCAACATTTGACACCGTTTGAATTCGACCGCGTCGTTCAGCAACTGAGAGAGTATAAAAAGGTACACAGGCAAATGCGTTACTTTTCAAGTAGGCTTTCAACCAGTTTTCCTATTAAACGTGCAGCGTCTGGGAGCATTTTTGTCTGGAGGATGTTTTTGTAGCCGTCCGCGTTCAACCTTCCATCAATACGATGCAAAGATCCAACTCCGGAAGACGCCATGCAGCCCCACACCATCACGCTAATTGAATACTGCACGGTGGGAACAGTGCAGCAACTGGCATTCTCTTCTCCTGCGCGACGCCAGACGAAGGTTTTGCCATCGCTCCCAATGAAATTTTCGATTCGTCGCTGAACAGCACTCTCTTCCACTGGTCAAGAGTCCAACCTCTGTGAGACGCTGCCCAGCCGCGTCGGAGGCCCCGATGCCTCGCCGTCAGCTGCGGTTTTTTTCGCGGTCGACGAGCTCGAATTCCTTTCTCCGAGAGCCGACGAGAGACTGTCCATTTGGAAACAGCTTTGCCCGTTGTAGCAGACAACTGAGAGCCGAGCTGCCTCGCCGACTGCCTTCGATCGCGCAACGCAGCAACTCGAAGAAATCGGTTCTCTCGACTCGTTGTCTTTCGCGGCCTCCCGGACCGCTGACTTGCCTCGAAAACGCCCTCATCTAATTTTTTAATCCAGTTTCTCACGGCTCCGCGAGAACGATTAATTTCGGCCGCGATTTCAGATGGATTTTTTCCGCATTTGCGAAGGCCTTCAATAAGGCCAATTTCTCGGCTTGTCAGTTGTCGATTTCGGGGCATTCTGTTCAAAGAAAGACAAAGATTATTTTGAATGGTGACAACAAAACGAAAGCACCTTTAATATCCTTTCAGCTGAATAATGTTCAGATAGAAATGATGAATTTTAGCAGGAGAACGCGGCGTTAAAAGATCCCGTGTTTTAATTACGTCATAACAAAAGTAGCAAAAAACCCCCAAATAATTAGCGTAATAAACTGAAACCGATAAAATAATTTGGTTTTCAAAACGAAAAGATGAATCAAAAACGTTATCTCATGAGAGAAACAGATGTTTTGAAAAACAAAACATTGTGACTGAACAATTACACAAGAATAGTTTTTCTATGACGTCACAAGTTTTATTGACTAATTATCATTGTACGCTACGGTTGTTGATCGAGATGTTTCGCGCTTGAAATTCTTCGCGAAGACGCGAAGACGTTGCTGAAGCGCATTTTAGAGGCATCCGTTGCGAGATCGGTCCAACAGCTGCAATCATTAATCCTCAGCTGTGCTTAGACAGCGCAAAAAGTTTTGATTAATCATCAAAAAGATAGCAGATGTTATTTCGTCTTTTGAAAAACTTCGTATGACGCGTCTGCAATCAATGTAAAGCAATTTGGTGGCGGCTTTATCTCTGCAATGGAATGGAGTTCTGGCAAGTAGCTATCCTCTGGCACTAGCTTTACCTGTCTCCCGCAGGGTGGTAAACCTTCCAAAGTAAAAAACCCTTCGAGTGCAGTGTGTACTCTCAGACAAAAGGGATAGTAGCGCGCGTCGCCATCGCTAGAATCTCGGCTATAGCGAAAGTTAGGAGGCGCAGGCAAGAATAAGAGCTGTCTCTGTCACTTCTCCTACTCCTTCGACGTGTGCTTGACGCAAAACATGCTTTGGAAAAGGAAGGCTGGCGAAGCTAATAGCAATATTGTGCAAGCTGTCACGCCGACCATAATAACTTACACGTACAGGGCGTGCTTGAAGTCCTTAGGGCTACTAAAAGTACCTTTAGCGAAGCAAGAAATTTTGTAAATTTCTCGTAAAGATCGCTGTTCGAAACGATTCAGAAACCCGCGGAAAAGGCAAATATGTACCGGACAATCGTCACTATGACAGCATCATTCATGGAGACACGAAAACGGTTCGGTGATAGGGGAGTTTCCTATCCCTCCTTCTCCTCTATCTATGTCATAATCGTGTGATTGATCCCGTTCCCACAAAGTCGTCGAAGAAAAACGTTATGCGGAAGTGGTTAACTGAGCATGGCATTGCCTGGGAAAGATCCGACGTGAAAAGCCATTTATTAATGAAGAAAATCAAAGAGTCCAACCCCAGAAAAGCCTATGCTACAGATGCAATTGCAGAGACCAATAGACGCGTTGTATTGAGAACACCAGTCGCACACTGCGAGCTCAACCCGATAGAACTCGTATGGTCAAAGGTAAAAGGATATCTAAGAGTAAATAACACAACGTTAGCTTGCAGACTTGGAATCACTTGTACCTGCAGCTTTTCATTCGGTCTCGCAAGAGATGTGGAGACATTTTTGCACACACGCTATCAAAGAAAAAGAAAAATTTTGGGAAAAGATGGCCTACTTGAAGACGCAATAGATGAATTCTTGATAGAACTTAATGTCGATGATAATGATGAAGAGGACGAAATTAGTGATGACGAAGAACTTGATCATGAAGACCGATTCTTAATGTCTGCTGATAATGAAGAGTAAACTAAAGATAGAAATTAAACATTTAAGGACGTACAGTTGATAATGAGATAATTGGGCACGCCCATAAAGGGCGTGCCAAACCGCAAAACCCTTTGATGCGCTGGTGCTTCATATGGCACGCTACGTATGTCTTTTTCTGTATACGGGCGTTTAATTTTGATACCGGAAACTTAGCGCTTTCGAACGACGAAAAGACGTACTACATGGAAGTTTCGCGGCCAAAGATATACGCGTTTTTCGAAGTATGAACTGAGCGTGGACAGAGGGTAGGTATATAGCGTGCATATATGTGTGTAGTATGTGAAGTAATGCATAGCGTGCTGTCCTTAGACTATAGAGTCTCACACCACAGGGGCAGGACGGACTTCCAAACGCGCATGCTCTAAGAACAATCGAGTATTGGCCAATAGCAGCCGATCCATGTTACAACTCGCGTTCGACGACGCCCCTTTGAAAGAAAGGGGCGTCGGCTAATGTGAGTTCGAGCGGGCTAAGCTCGAACTCCCACGAAATGAACACTTCTATGCATTAGCTTTCATATAGGCTTCACGCGTTTTTTTCGAGGGTACGCGTTTTGAGAAAAACGGGTTCGAAAATTATCGGTACGCGATCTTCAGCTGTCGAACTGAGAAACGCTAGAAATAAATGAAAACATAGACGGAAGATCAGGGCCCGGGTTGGAGAGATATTCTGTTACAGCACTCAGTATTCCTTTGGCATCGGCGCGGACGTATTGCGACATGTCTAGCAGCTTGAGGCAGCGCTCTTCAAGGGAAGCTGTGTCAACGTTGAGATAGTGAGCAACAATTGCAAGCTGCTTCACCGTTGACAGGTCCGTTGATTCGTCAATTACAATTGAATAGTAAGGCGATTCGGCTACCGCTTTTACAACACTCATTTCCAGACTTCGGCTTGTTGCAGCAAGCATTTCTTGCATACTCTGTTCTGAAGCATAGGTTTTGTTTCTTGCCTTGGTGAGACGCTGAAGAGATTCGTTCCATGCAGAGCTGGCGAAGAGACTGTCGTGCGCGCAATTTCATTTTTCGCCAGCCAATACAGGCATTTGAAAGCGTCGCACATTCCCTCGCCATCTATGGTTAACTGCTGCCGCTGGTCGACGTAATCATCAATGCGACGCCTTTTGCTCCGCCACAGATTGTTGAAATTTCTTGTTGGCTTCTGAATGAAAAACACTTTTCTCGTGTCGCTGCAACACGTCGGGTCGATTGCCAACGTAAGCTGACGATATAAACGTGGAGGAGCCGCCGCATGCTCTTGTCTTTGACGCAGGCTTGAACTCGGCGCAGCGCGAGCAAAATATTCCGTCTTCTCTGACATCAATCTAAGGGAACTTATCTCTCCACTTTCCTAATCCGAAGCATCGCCACGATTCCACTTCTCCGCGACTTCTCCATCGACTGCCACTGCTAGACGACGAAGATTCTCTGGCACTGCTCTCGCTAGAAGCTCTAGGGGTAGACGGTGACACAATGCCACCAAACAGTGACGTCTGAACTTCTTTTCGGCGCATATTGTACACGGATTTTGTCGAGGTAAGGATTCTGTTGAGGTAAAGTGCGCTACGATAAACTGCGATCAGAAACTTACGCTCTGCAGCAACAGGCTAACAGCAAACGTCAGTAACGCTTACAACGAACTCGAACTGTTGGACATGGCCACCTTACAGTAGTACAGTCTACACTATACTTCTGTAGGCGAATTAGGACCAATTATCGAAGCTAAGATAAAAAAGAGTATGGTGGGCAGAGAAGTCTGTTAACCCTTTTGCTTTAAAAAATGGTTAATAAGATGCAACTCCAATGAAAATTCTCAAGACAAAAGTTGTAAAGCAAATCATTCAGTATAAGAAAACAATGCATGTTGCTGAAGTCATGTATTGAATAGTAAAAAATTGTTATCATCCACGCCCACATTCTAACATTTTTCCGGGGATACGCCTCCAGACCCCACCCGCTACAAAAATCCTGGCGAGAACGCTCTGCCATGTATTTTCCATATTGGGTATCCCAGGTGATGGGACGAAGGAGAGCCAGTAGTCGTCGATCAGCGCAAACTCGGTATCGGGCATGGGATACTCGAGCACTCGAAGTAGCACGCGACGCGGTATGAGACAAGCGCAGCCGTGGAGAAAGTGTACCTGAAAGGAACAATACGGGATACAAATCCCGAAAAACTCTTCCTACCTGCACGTTGTCCCGTAGCCTCGTACCAAGGCCCTTTCTCCTGTTGCGAATCCCGGATGGACTCGCGGGGAAAGGGCCTGGTTCCCACTGTATGCGCATGCGCAAGAAATTACCGTCTTCCCGGTAATCTGGATCTAAAGCGTTTTTTAAATAAAGGGCAGTAGAACGTTACAGTAGAACCCCGATTATCCGAACCCCTTGGGGCAGTGGGGGGTGTTCGGATAATCGAAACGTTCGGATAATCGAAATAGGAGTTATTTACAAAAAAACGGGTGAAATTTTAGGTTTTTAAATAGCGTAGGTGTTTGACTAAGAGAAGAAATAGAGCCAGGGTGCGCTGAACGCAGTTGTGACGCTTCTACATAAGCTGGTAACACAAATCTTTTTCTTTCGACGCGCCCAATTTGGGTCATATGACTTAGAAATTTGAGATTCGGATACATGTAATCGAAAGTTTGGATAATCGGAGTTCTATTGTATTATGAAAGCCTCGAAACAGCTTTTGGACGTTTTGCGGATACGCCACGCGCTTTCCTTACTGAGATCGCAACGTCACATTTTAGAGCGATTTGCACGGTTTCTCGATAAGCGATTTGGTATCTTACAGTTGCTGTCGATTATCCATTCCCATAGTCGTCTTTTTGCCTCATATCGGTTGTCCAAAAAACTTGCTCAAGAGACAAACGAACGCCATTTCATTCGATGGTCGCATCGATAGCGCACGCGCCGCTCTCTAAACCATCAGCCGGATGGCCCAGCAGGGCGGACAAACACTGCGCATGCACAAGTTGCTAGGGACGATTGTATGGGTTTCTTCGTCGTTTTCCCGCTGATCGTCTGATGCGCTGAAGAATGACGCATTTTTTGAAGCAGCTTTGGCTTTGCTACAACAGCTCCCAGGCGTTGCCGGTTTTCCACTCAAAATTTGCCACCAAATAGTGAAACAAGTAAGCTTCTTTGTTTTTTAGTTATTGTCTAACGCATTGTAATCCTACCGCAGAACTGAGTCCAGCGTTTGAAGGCTGTCTGATTCGAAGCAGCCGGGCTCGAAGTGGTGGCTGCAGATCTCGCTGTATGTCTTCGGACCCGCCCACCGGTCAAGCGTTCTTCGAACTTGATCGATCCACTTTTGACGTAGTCCGACGTCTTTTGGAAAGAAGTAGAGCGTGAAATCGTCTTTCGTAGTGCTGTTACAACCAGCAGCGATGCAGCGGCGAACCAACTGGGCCCGAGAAGACGAAATACGTGGCAACAAAGAAGTGAGGCGAACGCCCATCAAAGAAATGCAAACAAAAAAATTTTCACCACTTCAGTTTCCCTTTAATTAGGAAGCAACTGTTCTAGGCCGAATGTTTACTTCAATCATCTGAAATATGAAATAATGTGGGTAACGTTAGATAGAAGCCTTAGTCTCACGACCTCTTCAAACGACGACAACGTGGCCTCTCTCCTTTTCGAAGCCTTTCTCTCCTTCGGTGCGGTGGCACTTTTAGCCGTTCGTTTTTCCTCAATGCCCTTTGACTTATAGTGCTCCTTCAATGCATCGAGTGCGGCCAATTGAAAACGATCTTCATCTAAAGCGTAGTACGAATGAAGCACAGTGATGTGAGACTGCTTTTTTGACTGTCCATTGACATGGCTTGCCTAATTGACAAGGCAACGTCTCATCGCCAAATTCCTCATCCGAATTATGAGTAACACTCTCACGAAGCAGTCGTCTTCCTCGTTTTGACACCATAAAAGAAACAGTACAAGAGAACGTGACGGTACCAGGGGCATTGTGCACTACCGCGCGCTACCGACACGCCCATTTTTAAAAGCCGTTTTTCAGGCATAATAAGAATCGTACAGACATTTTTGCGTATCGCTACTATGCATTTGTGGACACAAAAGCATCGTATGAATTTGAGGGCGATAGCTCTTATCGTATTCAACTTTGGCGCTCCCTCTTATTTCCGCTTCTGTCGTTTCGGCCGATTGACTAAAGCGACCAAACAACCGCTCATTTTGGTCGCTAAAGGTGTAGAAAACCTGCCTATTTTGAGGCGCCGTCCTCGCCCTATAGTTACGCTGCCATAGTAGATAAATCTGAAAACGTCGTCCTAAGAGAGCGCATTTGCGTTTTTTTCTAGCAGACTAATGAGAAAATCAACCATATTCCTCTCGATTTGCTATTGTATGCGTCCGGCTCCAAGCAGCGCCGCATTCAGACGAATTTCCGCGTCGAGCTGGTACGAAGTCGTAACTACCCCATCATCTGTCTGAAGAAGTGCACACGCTGCAGATGCTAACAGATTGGCATATAAGATGTCTAAAAACTCGTATAGCTCAAAATCTGCAATGTCTGCTTCATTGCAGACGAGTGGGGCACCGGCTGACCCCAGAACTGCTCAAAACTGCGCTAGAGTGAGCGGCTTAAAATTGGACCCGACCTCTAACAATAAAATGCGTCTTTATAGCGGCTAAAAGAGATAGGCTACTCGAGCACTCGCGGCAGACTCGGCCTCGCGACAAATGTGGCAAAACAAACTCGCGCTGGGTCAAACGTGCCTTCGTATAATAACAAGATAACTAACAGTTTTGTAATAAACGAGATCCTCGCCTACTCGAGTCAGAACCAAGACTGATCTATATTTCCTTTCACGCCCATTCTACCCTCCCTATTTAAGTCCCGTATCTTACTTTACCACACCACTGCATACTCTAGGGGGTTCTCAAATCTCAAATGTCGTTTCGACTAACAATGAAATCGGCACCAAGGATTGGATTCGTTGCTATATCCGCAACACGAAAACAATGTCGGGTAGTCCAAGAACCGAATGCGACCGGAAGCTCGACCACACCAGCAACAGGCACCGTGTGACCGCTCGCCATCGCGGGGCGCTCGGTGAAAGGCAACACAGGGAATGACGCGAAAGACGGCGGAACGATGGAAATCGCTGCTCCGGTGTCAATGAGACAACGGAACGACACGCCGTTCAGTGTCGCAGCGACTTGAAAAATAGAGTCGGAGGATAACGGGGACGCCTGGAGGGCGGCGACGTAATGAATTATGGGCGTATGTTCGCGCGAATGCGCAGAGACACACTGTGCGGAATTTTCATGTTTCCCCCCAAACTTCGGACAATTAATACGAATATGGCCAAACTGTCCGCAATCCCAACAGCGACGCTGAGAAACCGGAACAGGCGCGCGAAGAGTGCTTGGGAGTCCCGAGGGAATGGCGTAGACAGGGTGGGGCGAAGCGTCGTTGCGGGTGAGACGTTCCAACACAGAGGTGACAAGAGCGGTCTGCGTTTCGACGGCTTTCATCAAAGACGAGGCAGGCGTGGCTGTCGCGACGAGTGGATGTGGCGCCGCTGTAGCATCGCCGGAAATGGACGGATGGAAAACTTTGACAGGCGAAATCTTGTCAGAGTCTATCACGACGAGTGCATCTTCCACTCAAACGACGATCAGCAGTTCTTCTAGTGCGACGGATCATTCAATCCTGTAAAGTCAAAATCAGAGGGACGGGTCATCATGGTCTCCGACTTCCGACGTAAGCGCGTCGGGTCGTAACAGCATCTCAACGTCACTCAACGCTAGTCCTGTGGACATTCTGCAGTATCTATGCGCAAATGCGGAAGAACTTGCACGTGCCCAAACAGGCCCTGGTGTCGGTGTGCGGCGCTTCGCAAACGGACATGATACCCATATCCTGACCGCCACTCTCAATATGGAAAGCTTCGTCCGTCCTAAGCTTCGCGTGCGACGACGCGACTGAAACCATCACCATCTTGATCACCTTCACGACGGATGGAAATACGTCGTTCGCGAGATGTTGGAGAAACATTTTCATTCAGACGACGGTCTCACCGAATGCATCGCATCCGTAGAAGACGAAATTGTTCGCCTATCCACTTCAGGTTCGACGCTGGAGTCGTCGCCTTTCTGCAGACTGTGGGTGTCCACCAGGCGGTGAACACGTCGTACGAGGACTTCCCCGACTTACGACGTCTTGTCGCCAGTCCCTTTTTCCAACAAGCCCTGATTCAAGGTCAAGGACTGTTTGTTTCCTCCAGCGTATAAAAGCGCACTTGACGATAGCTCGCGAGGATTTTCCCGCTGTCCACGTCTGCTTCTGTCCGTATCCCGCCGTTCCTGTTCCAAGTAGGTATCGCTTTTCATTCGAATAATTTGCAAGAACGAGCCGCGACCCGTCGTCATGATTGGTCGTTACTTGAGGAAGTTTCAGGATATATACGATCTGCCCGTTCCGATGGGATTTCAAACGTATCTATTGAAACCGTTTGATGACGTAAGGTGCGACCGCCTTTAGCTTCGTATCGCCGTCAATGAAACGGTGAAGTGCGTCGAACGCCAGCCGTCCGACAACTACGACGATCTCCTGTCGCGATCGCTCGTCTTTCTCAGTCTGACCGTCGTCGAATGCATCGCCCGATGCACTCCTTCGCTCGTCGGATTTGGAAGAACATCTCGGCGTCGAGTATCCGCTTTTTTACAAGAGCCTGAACGAGGCCGCTCGGTTGTTGACGCTCGATGAAATCGAGCGTACGCATCGCTATTTAGCCACGATGCCGAAGAGACGATTCGTTGAACCGGATTCGTTCCTGAGAGCGATTAGCAACATTGCCATCTATCGCTCTCTCCCTTCCTCCGAAACGTCTTCTCGATACGACATCACGGTGATTCTTTGCTCGTACAAGCGAGTCGATTCCAGAAATTCTCCGTGCTGTCGCGGTCACATCTTTGGCAATCACGCACTCAACGACGTCGATCCCGCGCGCTTTTGGACTCGCCAATGCTAGTCGAAAATGTTTTGCGACGAGACGCGGGACAACTAGCCTCGTATCCAGGCCCTTTCTTCTGTTGCGAATCCCGGATGGACTCGCGGAGAAAGGGCCTGGTTCCCACTGTATGCGCGCCAGAAATTACCGTCTTCCCGGTAATCTGGATCTAAAGCGTTTTTTAAATAAAGGGCAATAGAACGTTATTATGAACGCCTCGAAACAGCTTTTTCACGTTTCGCGGATACGCCACGCGCTTTCCTTACTGAGATCGCAACGTCACATTTTAGAGCGATTTGCACGGTTTCTCGATAAGCGATTTGGTATCTTACAGTTGCTGTCGATTATCCATTCCCATAGTCGTCTTTTTGCCTTATATCGGTTGTCCAAAAGACTTGCTCAAGGGACAAACGCCATTTTATTCAATGGTCGCATCGATAGCGCACGCACCGCTCAGCCTTTCCTGCACCGATTTGACGGCCGGAACGTATGCAAACATTCCCAGGCGGGATCAATCACTGTCATCGTATTTTAGTATGAGAGAGAATAGACGCACTAATTTTACACTTTCTCAATTGACCAACTTGATCAATCATCAAGGAAAGATGAGGTTGTATAACTAAGATAGAACTAACTGAAGGAATTCGGACTCGAAGATGGGCGAGATTCCCAGCTGATTTCACATGTAGCTTTTGGACCACCCCACCTATACACTGACTGAGAGAAATTGCAACGATCTAGAGACTCTTTCGGGCGGTTTTAGGGACACTTTCGCGCGTTTTTCACGCTGTCCGATCCGGCTGATTCGATCGTCTCGTGGCGATCGATCGTCTCTCGTGGCTATATCTACCTTTTCCTGCGCGATTTGACCGAGCCGAGGCGATGAGCGATCTCTTACCGTGCTATTTGAGCGTCGCGCACGAGAAAGAAACTCGCCTAGCTGCCGAACCTAGCTGCTTTGGAGATACATCGCTTTTTACGGGTCGAGACGCGAAAGAAAGAGGATTTCGCGATAGCGTGCGGCTTTGCGTTGCTCACTCTCGATTGAGATGCGCCGAATTTCAACGCTGTGCTTTTATATTTGATTCAGAAAGCTGCGCAAAGTCTCTTCGACCTTGTCCTGACCGGCTATTTAGCGTGCTCGATGACCTATCGAATAGCGTCGCCGCCCACGTGTGCCGATATCATCGATCGATTATGGACGAGTGGAATGAAGTTGTCGAGCATCCGCTGTACCGTCCACCGCCTAAGCGCCCTGTTGTTGCTGAAATTCGACCGACTTTGCAGGTAGTCTTTTCTAATAATATAGGATTGACTGCTACTGATCCCGTTTAGGCGAGAGCGGCTGCTACCGCAAGTCTCGTTGATACGGAGCTTGACTCAGTTAAAGAAGAACTAAAAATCGCCCGCGAACAGCTACAGGCAGCGTCACGTCGGATAGCAGAGAGCATCGATCTTATTCTGGTGACCGATTTGCAATTGTCTAATTAGCTATGACGTAGACTTCAATTCTGTTCAGAATTTCCAGGGCTTCTGAGAAAATTTCAAGACGCTCTTTACACTCATCACGTTGTTCTTGACAAAGATAAACTATATGAGATTCCCGCCACCATGAGAGCGTTTTGCAAAGAACACGCACCTGGCCATGAAATCATGGAAAAATGTCTGACGAGCAATTACTCAAGTTCTCTCGAGCACGACGAAAGGAATCCGTCGCGGAAGTCCAGAATTGTTTCAGAATTGTATCGCCTAGCGTACCTACGAAACCAGGTATGACTTCCAAAATTTTATTTGTACAGTATCTTAGCGTTATACATAATACCCAAATAGAAAATAACTGCTTTTGTAAGCGACGTTGGGCTGCATTTGTCTCTCTTGCTCCGAAGCCTCCGAAAAAAGTGTCCGGCCGCACACTTTTTTTCAGGAAAAAAATGTCCGGGTCTGAATAAAAGTGTTCGGAACAGATTGTCATGGAAAAATGTGTCAGGGTAAAATCGTGTCCAGCCGGACCATATTTCCTGTGAAATGTCGTCCGGCCGGAGACTATTTGCGACAAACGGCGGATCTCTGACTGACATACAGGCCCGGTAATACCTTCTGCGAGCTCGAAGTAGGCTTCGCGATCCGGCGTTGCCAGTCCAGCGATTTCTGTTCCACCGCTGATGTCCACGCATCGGCGTGGTTTCCTTATATCGCCTGGAGAAGTGTCCGTCCGGACACCTTTTTCCAGAAAAAAACAGTCCGGCCGGACGCTCGGACGGATTTCTCCAGCCCCAAATGCGTCTGACGGCACGGACGACATCATACGAACACCGGCAGGTCCTTAGAAGGCCGGTCGCTTATAATACGCGTAGTAGCCAAGCTTAGAAAAAACGGTTATCTGCTACCGGACGTTTTTTTAGACCCGGTCACTTTTTTTCAGGAAAAAGTGTTCGGCCGGACGGTTTTTTCTGGAAAAAGTTGTCCGGCCGGACACTTTTTTACCCGGACACATTTTTCCATGACAGCTGTCTGCCTTGGAGTGTGGGCGTGTCATGGGAATATGCGGCCACCCAAAGACTATTCGCCGGTTAAGAGAGGAGCTCGCAGGAGACAACGCTAAGCACGTCAATTCGTACATCCAGAAGGCCAGAAGCCAACATAATTTGGTCTTGCTAATTGTGGACGATTTCCACGTGGTGCACACGATTCAGCGACATCCGCTGAAACGTCGAAAGCTATCCACATGGCAACCTGTCTCATCAATATCCATGAAACTATACCGTGCCTTCCAAAGCCGAGTTCGCCTCATTACTGGCCTTAAGATCTGCATAGCAAGGGAATTATCAATATCGGAAGAGTCTTGGATCATTTCTCCCAGTTTTTACAACATTACTGTCACCAAACGTGGCTGAGCTTCCTTCCTTCCGATTTTCGCTGTCTTAACATCGATCACATTCAAACATCCCTCATTAATCTAAGGTGCGCAAAAAAGTGTGTAAAACTAACGTGATGGTGCTCCTATATACAGCAAGGTGCTACACGTCTCCGACTCAGAGAGACCTCGACATGCTAAAAAGCTCTCGGCTGATAAGTGAGATGCATCAAAGACTAAAATCTCTTCGAGATTACAAAACCGTTTTGGACAACGCTCTCCGTATTCAACCAGATCTAAAGCAGTAAAACATTATATAGCTTATTTACCAAATTATAAGTTTCAGCCGGCAGATACCTAAATGAAAATGTCGTCGCCTCACTAGGCGACAACGTTTCACTTTCAAAAAAAAATCATTGCAAAGGTAATAATTCTAGACTTTTTGAATTACTTTTTTTATTGCACCTGAAGCTAACTGAGTGTCTTTCAGTATGTAGAAGATCCTTTCCTTGACTCCTTGCTTCCGCTTCTTGGGCCTTTTCATATATATCTCAACGCTCTTGAAAACATCTTTGCACTGTACCATCCTATTTTTGAAAGTACGATTATAAATAAATTAGAGCTACAACCAACACTGACATTTACTGCTCTTTCCAACAGAACTTTTCAAAGACCTTTTCGGGAAAAAAAGTTTTGCCCAAAAAACCACACCATGAGAGAATGTCCACTTTGCTTTTAGCCGTAATTGGAGGCTGGCAGCTCATTCGAGAGAAGTTTGATCTGTGCAAAGATTACGAATATTTAGCTCTCCGGTTCTTTCTGGACGACCTAGCACCTCTCATTTTCTTCTTTTACTCGGCAATCCACCGAGGCAGCTTGTTCGATCTGTGGCAACCAGCAATGATTCGTCTCGCCATAATGTTCATAATACAGCAGCGCCACAACTATAATAAAGCTATTCTTGCTACCATAAGCGACTGCCTTCACTACGAAACTGTAATACCTGAATGGAAATCTACCTTTTCTTCGTATCTCAATGTGTTCACTGAAAAAAGGTGGAAGTTTTTCACTCCCTGTTGAGGGCCCAATGCCCCTCATGGTCATGGCCTGAGCAGATAACACTATTTGCCAAAGTAATCAGTGCAAAAAAATTTGACTCCGCCTTTGCATCTAATTTGTAATACCTACCGTCAAAGGAAAGAGCCGTCAGAATTTAAGCTACTTAGCAGCGCGGACGGCAGAATATTTCACTAAACAACTTAAAAGTATTTCCTAAAAATCAAGAGGACAGACAAAGGTGAGTGTCGGAAAAGCGAAACGACGGGTAATTGATATGCCGACTTTCAACTGCACTCTCGATCAGAGAGCGCTTCCACTTGGCTTTTCAGTCCAGAAGATGCCTGATGAGGATCTTATCTGCGATTTTCAAGGATGTGATAAAGCAGGAAGAGAAACTATCGTCCTAACATGCGGACATTCTTTCCATCTTAGGTGCATAAACTCCAATTCCTGCATTTACTGCCAGCCTTTTCTCTTAAAAACAATTAAAGATCTGAGTCAAAAATTCAATGCGACACTTCTTACTTCAGAAATGGAAGAAGAAAGAGAAGAGCCTTCAGGCACAAATGAAAACGAAGACGAAGATATTTTCGAGAGTGGCTTCGACGACGACGATTATTACTCGTCTCACGAATTCGTCGATCACTTGATGATTGAACTCGACAGTATATCTATGTCAGGAGCTAAGCCAAGGTTCCATTCCGCTAAGCATCGAGGCCTCTTTACTATTGTCACAGCGACAGTGAAGGATATGAAGTGTTCCGGAGGAACTGTCATTACATCAACAGAAGACATAATGTAGAAATTGGCAGCTTACAAAATAACCTTTGCAACAACCTAAATAAAATATGAGCCCTAAGAAAGACGGCGACAGACTCAACAACAAACTGGCCAGTCAGTACACTGTAGCAACTTCAACTTTGAAAAAATACTAAAAGGAACTAATTGTTCATCAAATACTAACCTTTTCAGCCGAAGCGCGTCGGGGTTCTTGTGACCCAATTCTTGCCATATCTCGCGCCCGTATCTCCGACTTCCTCTTCCGCGTACGTTTCAGTTCACTAAAGAACGCGTACGATTAATTCGATTTACACGTAAAGTCTCGTAATGACGTGATCGCGTCCGAAGCCCGGCTTTTCTGAAACCAGATTTCTCAATTAATCAATAGTGTTAATCGTAGTTTCTTATGTTCTCGAAAAAATTTTATAATTTATTTTTTAAACTCAATTCATATTGATTTCAGAGGTTCTATGTGGATAGTCCCCGCTATTTATTCGTCAAGTGACGTCGAAGGTCGATCAAAGTTGCGAAAGCCCTTATTCGACGCTGCGAAGGCGGAGATATCACAATGCTTCGACGGAATACCGCTACCTAGCGCCATTGCAAGCGTTGTGCCGATAAAGATATTTTTTAATCAGATTTGACTAACGAAGGAAATTCTAGAAGCAAGAGCAATAATGCCTATACATTATTTCAGTTACTGTATAATTATTAGCACCCTGCTCTTGAAGCATTTTGATCTCGACGACTCGTTGAGGAGTGACTGCGATTTCTTCTTGGGCCGCACTGGCATCAACTATCTCACACAATTCAAGTCAATAACGTTCGAAGTGACTCAGCATATTCTAAATCTAAAAACTACGCTCTTCGAAAAGAAACGCAGGTCTTTTTGGTTGTTGTCAGTAGAGAGTGTGCGCAGTTACTTGGTCATCTGATCTATGCTAGAGCGATGACTCTCGCAACGCTTCGCTTATCCCCTGTCTCCGTTACAACCTTATGAATGTGCTTGCATATGAGATTTACACAAGATGGTAACGCAATATATGTATATAATATAATATATATATATTATTAAAGAGTTGCGCAGCAACGTTGACTCCGGGTTGTGCAACAACGATGACGACGACCACGCTTCAAAAGAATCGCGCGGGGTGAGACTAAGTCACTACGATAACGACGACGCGTTTCAATTCACGACCACGGCGTGATAAACGGACGCACCTTGGCCAGATCGAATTGCATGCTCTGACTCGAACGGGTCTATAGTAGTCCTTGTGCGTTTGGCGCCCAACCGTGTACACGCGGCACTCCTGCGCCGAAAGCCAAGCATCTTAACATATCGAGTCGAAACCTGCATCCCGTCCATAAACTCGACAAAAGGGGCAGCGAGAGCGGGGTGCACTATAATTCCAGGCAGATGATCTTTATCGTCGTCGTCGTCGTCGTTTTTGCGATCGGTTTTGTGAATTTCTTTGGCGTTCAACAACAGCAAGGCAACGATGACAGACCGTTGGTCGTTCTCGTTGTCGTTTAATCCGGAGTCAAATAAAGCCGCTGCCGTACAAAACGCAGAGGAGTGCCGTCGACGGAGGGACGATGGCGATGGCAGTTTTGATGATAATTTGTCACTTTACAGGTCGAAGTAACTATCATTTGCTAAAGAAGCCTTACTCATAGCGTCCATGTCCGTCTTGTCTAACTTCCCCGGCATCTTCATCGCTGCTATACTCGCTGGCACAAAAAATTTCTATTTCATTTGAACTTTGACTTTTGTACGCCTTCAGCGATTCTTTCGTGTACAGGCTTGGGGTGTTGATAATATAGTTGTAGACGTCAGGAAATTCGATGGAAGGCCAAGCGTCACTCGTTGCAGCTGAATCTATCACGTACGGATCGTCAACGTCGGGACCGATGATGGCGAGTTTCTCCAAGTAGCGACTCTTAGCTTCGTCTTCGAGAGCGAAAAAGTAGGAGAAAAAGCGTTGCGAAGACGTGGCTGTAAGCGAATAAGCCGCTGCTAGCGCGTGCGAGTGAACAGCGCATGCCACCCAAATCCCCAAGACTTTTTTGCCACCCATGCGCACGTCCCTGTGACGTCATGAATATGATCTATAGACCTTATTCAACTTAAATGCGCATGTGCTGGAATGTGTTGTATAGTTATTTGTACCACGGATAATAGCGAGTTAGATGCGTGCCGCGGTCACGTGTTTCTTGATTCCCGGACGTCTGCTATCGTCGCTCTCCTGATGTCTATCCTTGTCGCCAACAATCAACCGTTCGGCGCTGAGCAAGGGAATCGATTTCTTCAATGACTCCAGTGCTTCTGGAGGATATTCAGACGAACTTTTATTTAATTACGTCTTGTAGAAATTTTTTCAGCCTAAAGAACTTTGTTTAGCGATTCTTATTGCAAATGCAACGTCTCGCAGCATTTTTCGAGGGTCTGCCCAAGCGCCTGTTGTGGGCTATCCGCCGCAATCGCTTGTAGCATTTGGGCCGTCGTGCAAGGTTTGTTTTTTCACAAGGCATACTTATTTTGGCCCAGTTGCACAATACAATGTATAAGGTTTGCATATTGATAAAAAATATCATTGTTGTCTACCGCTGAAATCGGTGAAAATTCAACAAAGTATGGCGACCGTACGCGAGAAAAATGGCCCTATTGGAAAGCGGAAGGAGAAACGATCGTTGCAAACCACGCAGTTGCCTGCCTGAATGACCGTTCTATTGGTTGCTGCACGATTCCGGCACTAGCGGCAATGTAGGGAGCGACAGTTGGACGACAACGTTAGAGTGAGCAGATATTATGACAAATCGTCCATTATCAAAAGATTTTGGCCGACAATGTTGCTCCATCCGTCCGTCATCTTGGTCTAGAGCCAAACTGGATATTCCAGCAGGACAATGATCCAAAACATACCAGTCGTTCAACCCGTTCGTGGTTTCAAGAACACTCATACAATGTTTTAGAGTGGCCTAGTCAGAGTCCAGACTTAAATCCAATAGAAATGCTTTGGCGAGATCTGAAGAAAGCAGTCCACAAGCGCTCTCCAAAGAATTTGAAAGAGGTGAAGTCGTATATTGTTGAAGAGTGGGGAAAAATTTCACCAGAGAGGTGTCAACGCCTTGTTAGCATACCAACACCGTTTGCTTGCTGTTATCAAAGCAAAAGGTGGAATAACCAAGTACTAATGGAAGGGTTCACATACTTTCGCAAAATACTACTTTTGATAAACGAGTTTTCTTCTACAAACCAATTATGAGAGTTCAATTCTACCTTCACCAAAGGCATAGATGTCAGTAATATGCATAGGCTACATTACAGGGCTCTATTATCGTTCAACCGTCAAGAATTTAGAAATACCTTGATTTTACAAGGGGTTCACTTACTTTTGCGTACCACTGTATGTCTTTCGAACCAGAACGACCAGAAAAGCGCCGTACGCCACCCCGCATTTCCCGCTCCTCCAGATGAGGTCTTCAAGACGGCCCTTGCACCTCTCGCACTCTATTTTCAATTCAGCTAGTGATATAAGTTTCACTTCGACGATTCATCCTACTGTTGTCCTATTCAATATCCGTGTTTAAAGTCTTGCAAAAATAGAGAAACTATTGCCTGCGAAACACTTTGGAGAATGGTTGACGAGACAGGGTAACCAATGGAGGCATTTTTTCACTGACTCGGTGTATGTTGGACAGCCCATTCCTGCGGCCAATCCTCGGCTCGATGAACTTTTCGAAAGTGATCGAACATCTGCCGGAGTTTGCCTTGAGCCCAGATTCCTCGACAACGCATACGATGTCTACGCTTGCTATCGCAACGCACGTAGAATCAGAATCCAAAGAACGGCGAAACGAATTTCAGGTAAAACGGCTTGACTTCACTGACGGGTCGGACGAGTAACGAAGAGATTCGACAACAAAAACACAGATAAACGGCAAATTTGGGTGCGATGAAAAGTCGACTAATATCCGGGAGAGAGAGAGTGGACTAACTGATTAAATTTAATAAAGCAATACAGTTTTTAATTAAGCGAATTGTCTCTCAAAGAGCGCAGAATTTGTGAAAGACCTTGATGATGACTGAACGGTAGCAATATATTGGAAGGAGAGTCTTCATGGAATAATTAGCCCTTGTAAATCGAACGTCGACATATGTACAGTAAATGTAGCACCTCGAAGCCATACGATCACTTTTCCGTTACCTTTGCCCTTTATGCTTGTTAGAATAACGATGGGAAGCACAGAAACAGCTCTAAAAGACCTTGTTGTTCTACGTAACGATGACGCTGTTATCCTTCTGAAGGTTATTAATGCACATAAGAATCGTTTTAAACCATGCAAAAGAAAAAAGGTCTTCTTCTTCTTCAGCAAGTAAGCTTTTTTAAAGGCATAAAAACACTTAAAGAGCCAAGCAAATATTGTAAAATAACGACAGTTACCGTACTCGCGCGATTAGAGCTCCTGAGACTCTATTGTTTCAAAGGTCCTTGGATACGGTGCTATTATCGAGAGTGGGGCTCTAATCGAAAGAGGGCTTTATTGTTTCATTCAGTACATTAACACGCTACAGTACGTAACACAAACTTTTAATTTTAATTGGACAGCACACTATTTATTTTCGGTTTTGCTGCTTTCTATCTCCGATTTATTTGCAGATGTTAGCATCTCTTCATCAGCATCGCTATCACCAGACTCTTTGTCGAAGTCATCTGAAACTACCGGTACATTATCTTTTTTGCGAAGAAGCTGCAATCCTTCTTCGCAGTCTCTTGCTGCCTTTATGCAAATTATTTTGTCATCGTCACTGTCATCTTTAGCTGTCCAAACAAAACCGAAGTGCCCCGCCAAGAACTGGAGTGTGCGAAGGAGCGGCATAATTGACACGTCTTTGCTAAAACCCGAACGCACCGCCACCACCACCACAGTGTTGTCGGATTCGAGCAACACGGGCGTTCCTGCCCAGTGGTAGGCCGCCGCCAGCACCACGAGCAATTCTTTCGGGGCGATCGATTGTGGCGCCCATGCTGCCGACCAGACCCAGCGGAACCAATGAGATTCCTAAACTGCCCCGCAACCCCACGAGCCGGAAGCGTAATCCAATTAATCAGCCACGCCACTTAAAGAAGCATTCTGTCTATATAGTCCTTGTCGAGCTTTGTTTCCATGTCGTCGTCGTCGTCGTCACTTTCAGAGTTGTCGCTCTCGCCGCTTTCAGTGTCGCTAACACCGAATTCAATGATGAAGCGATCTACGGCTTCTTCCTGTAAACCATCGGTCTCCCAAATTAAAATAATTGTCATTAATTAACTAATTAGGCGTCGTTACCGTTACCAAATTCATTCCGCAGAGCTGCAGACGCGATCGTTCAGTCTTTAATCGCTATTTTCATGCAAAAATACATTAATTAAAAAGTTTGATCTAATAACCGATCCACATGTCACATATTTCATAAATCAGACTTCAATATTCGAGTCAATTTCAGAATCAGACAGTGCAACACAGTCCTCTACTGCAGCTGGCGTAATTTGTTGCTTCTCCAACTTGTTTGTGTTGGTCGTACTCTCATGCTGAAAGCCTATTTTGTTTTGTGATTTAATTTTGAACTCTCTATCTATTTAATAAGCTCTGCGCTTATGCAGGACGCTGCGCGTTTCTTTTTCTAATGTACAACAAATGCACTACAAAAAGAGACTGCGCTTACATTAGAGATGCGCTTGTACCAGAGAAAATACCGTATCCCATTATGAGTACGCAATGGCATAGTGTAAATCTGTTTACCACGCCCAGGCCAACCACCAATCATTTTCGATATATTCAATCCGTTGCCTGAGTTTTGAGGTGTGGAGCTGTTGTACGGATTGATTTTTCGTATGACGTTTATTGGTGGTAATATTCCATTTAGCATTGCACTCTTATAGAGAACTGGCTAGTGAATTCTTTATGAGGGGTTATATATTTTGTAGAGCTATATGTCGTGAGTTGTTGTCGATATTGAGGCAAAGGCTCCTTAAAATGGTTTGTTGATGATGATGAGGACGCAGTGAGATCTTGCACAGAGAATGAATCAAGAGATGCCGGTAGATATAAATGAGTTTCTTCGAGGATGTTCCAGTCTTGATTTTGAGTGAAAGCAGGATTGAAGCAAGGTTATCACCTTAGTGCGCTAAGAATGCGCCCACAACATCAAAATCGTCCTTTTCTGAAAGGTTATCGTCCCTGGCTGCCTAGGATTGTTTAAGAGTCTATTTGGTCAACGTAAATTCTGCCAAAAACCAAGGCATGAGCGAATGACCACTCTAATTGCAGCTCTATTCGGCGGCTGGCTTCTAATTCGCGAAAAGATTTTCTCAATGTTCGGAACGTGCAAGGATTTCGAGTTCCTTGTCTTTCGGTACCTGCTGGATGAGCTAATCCCTCTTATCTTTTTCTTTTACTCAACTATACATCGAGGCAGCCAATATCAGCTATGGCAAAGTTCAATGATACGGCTTGCCATCATGTTTATAGTTCAACAGCGCCACAATTACGATAAAGCAATGCTTTCAAGCATTAGTGACTGTCTGCATTACGAAACAGCGATACCACAGTGGCAATCGACCTCTTCCAATATGAATGTTTTTAGTGAAAAAAATCGAAGTTTTTCACTCGTTATTGCGCGCGCAATGCCCATCTTGGTCAAGTGCAGACCAAATTGTTGAATTTTTACACGTTCTGAGCGCAAGGCGATTTGATGCCGCGTTTGCAACCCATTTTTTAATCGACGGGCAGAAATTCTCTCAGCTGGCAGGAAAAGCAGCTGAACACATTGCAACAAAATTTAGGAATATATACAAAAACTGTGGAAAGTCAAAAGAACTACAAACTAAACAAAAGAGAAGGTCCTTTCAACTAAATACGTTAGCCTGCACCTTGGACCAGAGGTCATTTCCTCTTGGTTTTCTACTCCAAAACCCCCATCGCAAGATCTGTTATGCGATTTAGAAAAATGTGTTGATGAAAGCGATACTGCAATACTTCTAAGCTGCGAACACTCATTTCACGCTAACTGCCTACCTACTACTGCGAGCCATTTCTACTAGACACTGTAAAGAACCTGACAGGAAAATATAACAAGAGCCTTCAGACCCATACAGCGGACGATACTGAAGAAGAAGCTCCTCCATCTGAAGACCCTGATATTGATAATAGCGTTGAAGAAGATGACTACTACTCAACTAGCGAATTTATTCAGCACCTAATGACGGATTTAATTAAGGCGTTGTCTGTGTCAGCAACAAGACAAATTTAGGTCTGCCATTCACCGAGATCGACAACTGGACCACGACTATATCTAACTTACATATAATATGAACGCTATATTTCTGATGAGAAGTGCAAAAAGTGGTATTATCTAATAAAGAGAGCTCACCTCGAC
>NC_089180.1:2672304-2721328 GCF_947507565.1 Oscarella lobularis | reverse complement strand
TAGGGACTACGTTCTCTAATATAGGGAACCCTCTCAAAATCAAACTACGTTCTCTAATATAGGGAACCCTCTAAAAATCAAAGATTAGGGACTACGTTCTCTAATATAGGGAACCCTATAAAAATCAAAGATTAGGGACTACGTTCTCTAATATAGGGAACCCTCTAAAAATCAAAGATTAGGGACTACGTTCTCTAATATAAGGAACCGTCTAAAGATTAAAGATTAGGGTCTACGTTCTCTAATAAAGAGAACCCTCTAAAAATCAAAGATTAGGGTACTTTCTCTAGTATAGGGAACCCTCTCTAAAATCAAAGATTAGGGACTACGTTCTCTAATATAGGAAACCCTCTAAAAATCAAAGATTAGGGACTACGTTCTCTAATATAGGGAACCCTCTAAAAATCAAAGATTAGGGACTACGTTCTCATATAAAGGGAACCCTCCAAGAATCGAAGATTAGGGACTATGTTCTCTAATATAGGGAACCCTATAAAAATCAAAGATTAGGGACTACGTTCTCTAATATAGGGAAACCTCTAAAAATAAAAGAGTAGGGACTACGTTCTCTAATATAGGGAACCCTCTAAAAATCAAAGATTAGGGACTACGTTCTCTAATATAGGGAACCCTCTAAAAATCAAAGATTAGGGACTACGTTCTCATATAAAGGGAACCCTCCAAAAATCAAAGATTAGGGACTATGTTCTCTAATATAGGGAACCCTATAAAAATCAAAGATTAGGGACTACGTTCTCTAATATAGGGAAACCTCTTAAAATAAAAGAGTAGGGACTACGTTCTCTAGTATAGAGAACCCTCTAAAAATAAAGATTAGGGACTACGTTCTCTAATATAGGAAAACCTCTAAAAATCAAAGATTAGGGACTACGTTCTCTAATATAGGGAACCCTATAAAAATCAAAGATTAGGGACTACGTTCTCTAATATAGGGAACCCTCTAAAAATCAAAAATTAGGGACTACGTTCTCTAATATAGGGAACCCTCCAAAAATCTAAGATTAGGGACTACGTTCTCCAATATAGGGAACCGACTAAAGATTAAAGATTAGGGACTACGTTCTCTAATATAGGGAACCCTCTAAAAATCAAAGATTAGGGACTACGTTATCTAATATAGGGGACCCTCCCCAAATCAAAGATTAGGGACTACGTTCTCTAATATAGGCAACCCTCTAAAAATCAAAGACTATGGACTACGTTTTCTAATATAGGGAACCGTCTAAAGATTAAAAATTAGGGACTACGTTCTCTAATATAGAGAACCCTCTAAAAATCAAAGATTAGGGACTACGTTCTCTAATATAGGAAAACCTCTAAAAATCAAAGATTAGGAACTACGTTATCTAATATACGGAATCCTCTAAAAATCAAAGATTAGGGACTACGTTCTCTAATATAGGGAACCCTCTAAAAATCAAAGATTAGGGACTACGTTCTCTAATATAGGGAACGCTCTCAAAATCAAACTACGTTCTCTAATATAAAAATCAAAGATTAGGGACTACGTTCTCTAATATAGGGAACCGTCTAAAAATCAAAGATTAGAGACTACGTTCTCTAATATAGGGAACCCTCTAAAAAATCAAAGATTAGGGACTACGTTCTCTAATATAGGGAACCGTCTAAAGATTAGGGACTACGTTCTCTAATATAGAGAACCGTCTAAAAATCAAAGATGAGGGACTACGTTCTCTAATATAGGGAACCGTCTAAAAATCAAAGATTAGGGACTACGTTCTCTAATATAGGGAACCGTCTCAAGATTACAGATTAGGGACTACGTTCTCCAATATAGGGAACCCTCCAAAAATCAAAGATTAGGGACTACGTTATCTAATATAGGGAACCCTCTAAAAATGAAAGATTAGGGACTACGTTCTCTAATATAGGGAACCGTCTAAAGATTAAAGATTAGGGACTACGTCCTCTAATATAGAGAACCCTCTTAAAATCAAAGATTAGGGACTACGTTCTCTAATATAGCGAAAATTCTAAAAATCAAAGATTAGGGACTACGTTCTCCAATATAGTGAACCCTCTAAAAATCAAAGATTAGGGAAAATGTTCTCTAGTATAGGGAACCCTCTAAAAATCAAAGATTAGGGACTAGGTTCTCTAATATAGGGAACCCTCTAAAAAATCAAAGATTAGGGACTACGTTCTCTAATATAGGGAATCCTCTAAAAATCAAAGATTAGGGACTACGTTCTCTAATATAGGGAACCGTCGAAAAAATTAGGGACTACGTTCTCTAGTATAGGGAACCGTTTAAAGATTAAAGATATCTCTCTTGAGCCTTAACTGTATCTTTAGCTTTGTACTCACTCTCCATCTGCCGCCAAAAGAATACGGGTATTGTCATTGAATAGGACGCCGACCGAATTGTCGGACAGCTGATAGCCGAGCCCAATAGTCGACCCATTTGCTGATCCAATAAATAGGCTGAGATGCCGGATCTTCAGCCTCATCTAATATAAAACGAACATACATCTATACAGATCTACATACCGTATACATATACATACCCCAATGCTTGCTGCTCTTCTTCTCCGGCTCTTTCTTCAAGCAGTCACTCAACTGGCACAGCAGATCACTCAGAAAATAATCAGACGGCTCAGTACCTCAAATAAAAAAAAACAAAACTAAGAACCCCGCCTATCCTCTCTCCCCAAATCTCATACAAGGACTAAACTCTGTAGGAGTAGGATGAAGCGGTAGAACAGAAGAGTCTTTGACAGAAACAGCGGTCGTCGTCGTCGCCGAAGACAGCGCACCCTTCAAATGACCCGCCGCCGCTCCGCATCCGTCTTTATTGACGAGACTCAACGGTTTTCGTGGCAGTCCCGACGTCGAAGTAGCCGTTTTCTTCTCGTGCCATCGTCAAACAGCTGAGCGGAAGTCGAGTCGGCGCGAAGCCGGCGGAGGACAGATCAAACGGAGGAGTCGGACGATGAGTGACTGTGCTGCAGGCGACACTTTGGGCGGAATAAAATAGTCGTTTCGTTTGATACGCGGCAAATAGGTCTCCTTGAGGGATTTCGTCTCAAAGGGGGGCTTTCCAACGAGGAGAGTGTACCTAGAATAAAAGATAATAAGGATACTATTACATTCCCTGCCTATGTAACTTACATTATACATCCTATAGACCACAAATCAACTTCGCAGCTGTGCCCCGTCTTAATCACTATAGCTCCGGGGCAATATAATTTGGAGTCCCACATAAGGTCCTATATACACATGCCTATAATTAAATTTTTCTATGAATTTATTTGTTGTACCTCTTTCTTTCTCCTTCGTAGTCGATTTTTGCTGCGAGTCCAAAATCGCCGATTTTCACTATCAATCCGTCGACCGTCGAGAAATATGTTGCCAAGTTTCAAATCGCGATGTATGACTTTGACGCCGTGCAAATATTGGCATCCGAGTTTCATGTAGTATCGAGCTTCCGCTTCGGTTAGAACGCGCCGTCGCTTATGCAACTCCATCAAAGACTGAAAATCAAATACTTACACTAGGAAAAAATGGGCGGGGTCAACTCACTCTTAGAAGAACGTAAACGTTTTCGGAGTCTTCGAAGTAGCCGCGAAAGCCGACGATGTTCTCGTGATTGAGACTTCGATGGACCGCAATCTCCATCGACATCTAGAACGCGAAAGAACGTTTCGAAGTGAGGCCCCGCGCGAGGATACGCTCGTCGAACCTCTTCTTTCTGACGCTGTTTCGATGAGCGGCTCTTCGAGACGATCTTTTCGGCGAATACTTCCTTCGTTGTTATGTCCTTCAGTTCGTAGCAGCGCGCGAAACCGACCTGTGAAGGCGCGCACGCGGAGACGGCGGTGAATCGTTGGCGCCTTCGCTACGCTACTTCTGCTAGAGCTGAGACTCACTTTGCTTTGGTGCTGAATCGGTCTTCTGCTAGCGTTTTCGGAGTGAGTGAGGACGAACGTTCAATGGGTCATCCGGGTCCTTTCAATGACGTTCAATGACGTGGGGTCTGCGCGCGCTCCGGGACTCAGCTGAAATACCAGACTCCATAAACGGAAAAATAGATCCCTTCTATTCTTGCTATGCGGTAATTTTGGACGAAAACCCTGGAACGTAGCTCTGAGATAAGGTGCAAATCGGTAATGGCATTATCGTGGCTTTGAAAGTCAAGTGAAACGTACGCAATCTCGCCCTCTAAAAATCCCCTAATACGGTAAAACTCAAATCAAAGCGTATTTTCAAAGCTTCGATTTGTGAAAACCTGATGGAGGACCCTATCCTAAGCCACGTTGTGACGGTGGTACATATGTGTAAACGCAGTAACATATGTAGCTGTTATCGTTATATGAGCGCGTTGTTCAATTTCAGAGGCGTAGTACTCAATTGACGTCCTCTCGAAAAAAAACGCGTCGATCTCATATGAAAGAATATTTAGTAAGGCTTTGATTTGCAAAATTATCCGGTTCGAATTGACCTTATCCGAGGCCATTTTCTGTGGGAGGGTCTTAATAGAATGCTATTGGCCCATTAGTCATTGTTAGCAGAGCATGCGTATTTGAAAGTCCGCCCTGCCGGCATAGATGTATGAGATCATGATAAAGATAATGCAAGTACTGTACTTACAGTATGTAGGTAGGACTGAGCTGTACTAGTAGTAGCTAACGGCTGTAATGACAACGTGAATATGTGACAGCATAAAAACTATGACGTCACACTATGTTATGCACTCGCGTACGGTAAGCGATGGGAGGCTCTGCATGATGGCAACACGGTGAACACCGGGCCATCATTCTCTAGTAATAAATCCAAAAACAGGTCTAAAAATCACATAGAGGTCCCTTAGAAGACACCCCCTCCCTCACCTATCTGTGTAGCAAGATCCTGTTGACAATGACCAGCATAAGCGACGTTTTCCGCTGTCTGCTTCGAAGACACATAGAGAAAATAATCGGAATCTAAAAAATCAATAATTATTAATCTGAGAGTGTCTCATACTGTACGTACTTGCTACTCCAGCCCCAGCAACGCTCCCGGATTCTTGCTCACAACTGCGCTTACCTCTCAAACAACTATAACACGCCTAGAAGAAAAGAAATTAATAAATACTTATTATCTAATTAAAGAGGTACCTGTAAATGATCCGCCTGAACTTGAACAGTGCCACATTGTGTTACAGAAGAGCAACCAGATCGAATAGCGTGCGTTTGCAATGCGTCGGCTGATTGTCAACACCATTGGTGGCGCAGTCTCTAAAGAAAATATTTTTCTTTGTCACGTGATCAAAATTTATCTGCGCTAGACTAGTTTAAAGTGTCTTTTCACATATTCACGGGACTCTGACTCTGTTTCCTAGGGCTTTTTGGAAGAAGGCGATCCTCAACTGATGTGCGGATATGACGATCAAGTATTGCCTTTAGCCAAAACGAGTCTTCATGGCATTACTGTGGGTCAAACATCGACACATGCATAGTAAATCTAGCACCTCGAAGCCATACGACGACTTTTCCTCCGTTACCTTTGCTCTTTCTGCTTGTTAAGGACGGAAATTGAGTCCGTACCTGCCGCAGCAGCACGAAAGAAATTTGCGTCGGCCACTCAAAGAGATCGATACCTGGACCACAACTATATAATAAACCCAAAGTGCAAAATATTTAGCCTCATACCTAACAAAAAACGGACGTATCGCTAACAGAGTTTCACATCGAAAAGCGTGTTTTCCAAAACAGCGATATTAGATACCTCTTTCGTCAGTTGATTCTCGTTCCTACACCCGAGCAATAGCGATATGTTAAATAATTTGCGCACAGTAAATTGGACGCATTGACAAACTCTACTAAGGCAAGAGAACAGGCTGAAATTTAGGACTCTGATACTTTGGTGGATAAACCATCGGTCAATAAGAAGTTTCTCACCTTCCGTACAAGTGTATATTCCTTACGAACACAGAGAAATCGACAACGAAAGTAACAAGTTCGCTCGTAGCAACGCGCGCATGCGTATCGAAAGTCTGCCCTGGCGAAGCCTAGTCTGGAGGCCACACCCTTCGCCTATGCCACGGTCACGTGCAAGGGTCAGGTGACCTGACTAGGCGAAGCCCGCTAGGTAAAAGTCCCGTAGATAGACCATTAACGTAGCCCACGTTCTTTTTCTCTTTCGTATGGCTGCGCCGGCGGCGTTTTTGCGCGATCCCGACGTGTCCTTTTGATCCTGTGCATCAAGTCACTGCAAAACGATTTCCCTATCACCTCACAAAGTGTTCGACCGTAAGAAGATCGTCGAAATCAATTCGAAATCGCCTCGTCTCTTCGTAGAATTACGGCGCTCCGTATTATACGTGTCCTTTCAACGGACGCCACGTATTTATCGTCGAAGAATTGCTCGAGATTCACAAAAGAAAATGTCCAGATCGAGTAAGCAGAAATCCCCGTGCGCTTGAGAAAGAACACGATTTTTCTGTCCTTAGTTTTGTGTCGAAAGAGAGTACATGCACGGTCGATTTTTTAATATCTCTAAACATAATGAAAATATGGTTTTTTGAATTATAGAAACGGGCGCCATTGTACCTAGATATACGGGCGATTTGAGCATGCCTGAAACTACGACTGTACCTATTTCGGATGATGCTGAAAACTGGGAAGAAGGTCAGTCAATAAGTTTGATTAATTAATTAAGACACGTGTCTTTTCAGAAGTTCGAGTCCCGGATGTGGATGAGGAATTCGTGGAGAGACAACGAAAAGAAGTCGACGTT
This sequence comes from Oscarella lobularis, assembly GCF_947507565.1. NCBI lineage: Eukaryota > Metazoa > Porifera > Homoscleromorpha > Homosclerophorida > Oscarellidae > Oscarella > Oscarella lobularis. The sequence continues at coordinate 2,714,569 of NC_089180.1, read as the reverse complement.
TCAAAACACAGTTCGACTCAGAAGAAAAATTATATGAGAGAAATAAAGAGGTTTAAAAAAATAAATAATTAATTAATTAAGGAGTATAGGCATTTTTTAGAGAGGAGAAAAATTCCACTGTTGCTCTTTGCGGAATAGGAAGAGGTCAGAGAATCAATAGAAAAGGTTAGATCATTTATTTTTAAATAATTAATTAATTAATTAATTTAGACGTTTCTCTTCAAATGCATATTGTAAAAGCGAGTCTTACAACAAAAGTGATTGGAATTGGACGTGGATGCATTTTACAAAGACAACAAGGTAACGGGAACACGAGTCATTTTAAATTCTACTTTTATTGGGACTTTTTTAGATGCCATATCTGTTGGGTAAATTTTTTTATATATATACGTCTATATACATATGGAGTTTTTGTGTGAAATAGGAAGGATGAAGATAATAAGGAACGAGAAATAAATAAGAAAATTCACAAGAATCAAAAATTGCTGAACGAAGTATAGATTCGACCGCTAATTAAATATTGCAATAATTTTGCATCATAGATTTCTGCACTGGAGGCAAAGAGAGATAGAAACGAAGCGCTGGAGAAAAACCAGGTACGCAAGTAATAAAATCAATAATTAAATGTATATATAGGAGGAACTTGAAATCGCGATGCACCAATGCAACGGTCACCGACCATAAATTCTTATAAACAAGCAATTCAAATAATTAAATTTTAGTCAAGTCTACGTCTTTTCGCCGAAGACGATCCACCTTCGCAATCGTCCATTGCGATTGATTCGTCCTCACTTCCATTTGGCTTTACATCACGCAAAATTCCGTTAGTGATCCGGCCATCAAAGCTGTCGACAAACAACAGATGTTCCTTCGTCACATCGCACGCTTGCACACCCGTCAATAATTCGACAACATCTTTACACGCGTCGACCGCCACTCTGTCACCATTTCTCGCCACCAACTTCAATTCGACGCTCACTTCGACGAGATTACCCAGCACCCTCTGTGACACATGGCACAGACAGCATTCTCCAATCCTCGCACCGTCAGCATACATCACACGACCGCGACAAGCTTCCATCGCGCATTTCACATACTTCTCCAAGCCGCCGACACCCATGATGACAGCTCCCTTCATCTCCTTCTCCACCGCTTCTCCTTTTCCTTTCACCTCCAAACCCACGCACTCAGCTCCGATATCCTCAACTTCTTGAAAATTCCAACCTTCGGCGCCCGACAAACTCTTTTCTCCCAAGAAGTCCTTCACACGCACGTCTTCCAATAGATACGTCTTCTCTACTTCCAATCTCCCTATATCCCCCTCCCACAACGTAAACCAAAGCACCCCGGAAGCATCCCCAAGAAGCACCCTCTGGATACTCATCTGCGCCTTTCGCTTCCCCCCTCACGATTTCCTCTCCACACACCTTCAATATTTCGCTTTGACGCTAACCAAAGTTAAGGCTGCCTCCTTATCAACCTAACGTCTCTAAGTTATTATTCCGGTTCTCATGCATCTATATACACTAACCACTTACCTCACTTAGCGTTAGAACCTTCCTCTCCTCAATGACGTCAACGGAAAAAGCTTCGCTCGACGGAGCAACCTTGACGTTGCTACCCAGTCTCAGCTCAACTTCTCCCGTTGACTTATTCTTCATCACTTGGCACCCGCTCAGCATTACAGCCTTATTCTCCCACTGAAACGGTACTAAGCGCTCGCGAATAAGGGAATCGAAGCCGTGAATGCGTAATCGCTTCGAATTGTCGCACAGAAGTGCAGCGAAATATTCTCGCTTTCCGCGTCTCATAGGCGTAAGGCCTCTGACTACACCGTGCACCTTCGCCGTTCCATCAGATGACGGCACATCCGACACCTTTCGAAACTCTCCGAGGTCGACTCTTTGTAAGCTCATTCTCAGTCCGCACTCGAACAAACACTGAAACAAGTCCTAACAATAACACACACACAATGCCCGAATGTTCGGTAACAATCCCGAATCAAATCAAAGATAAACAAAGAACGCAATTGTTAGTCAACAATGCCACCATACCCGTATGTAACACGCTACAAAGGCTCAAGCAAAGGAGGCATTAACACCGATGTCCTGTCCTTCTTACGGACACTGAAAGATACTATTACTTAGAAGAAATCATCGAAAGGTTCGAAGAAGCGTTCATCGCTGTAACCGCCACGTGCGTACACTCGTGCGTACACAACCTCCTCCCAAGCGCGCTACTGTAACCATTTCCAGAACTCGCAACACAGCCAAACGAATATTACCGGTAAGTACAAGAGTTCTGCATCAACCAAGTACATGCATGCATGTATCAACCTGTGCGAAGCACGGGCTCCATAACTAGTCTATACTACTAATAGCGGCGGCCATCTTGGATGACGTCAAAACCTTTTGTTAAAATCACTAAGGCTCTTTCGCTGCGCCTTCTACCGCACTCTCTTGCGGCGCAAACATCTCCGGCGATCCGCGCGGAGATGACTGGCTATCTCTTTTTTCTCAGACGACATCGGGCGCTCCCTTATGGGGTGCACAATGTCTGGTGCTTTTGTCTTCATTATGACGTCATACGGCACAAAGCACTCTGAATTGTGTGCCTTGAAAGGAGGGGCCAGTAGACACACGCTACGCCTTATTTTGCACCGCAATAACGTGCAAGTATCGCGCAATAACGTTTGAGCCATTCGCCAAAACCTCACAGAATCTAAATGTGAGGTTTTTGGAAAGGCCAGCTATGTAGGCTAAATAAGAGAGATCAGGGCCTCATCTTTGACTCTTAGGGTCTGTGATCACAGGGTATCTGTGGTTATCTGTGATCACAGGGGTAGATGTACAGGGGGCATCTGTGATCTTTGGGGTTTTATTTATGGTATATCTCTCAACTACACAGTACATATTCTAATAAACACACAGACAGGGGCACTAGGGGGTTTAGAGGGAATGGTGTGTGGTGAAGCACCTTACATCTACAGGGGAGGGGGGGGGGGGGGGGGAGAACAGGGGAATGATGGGTGAGGATAATTAGTTCTACTTTATTAAGAACTAGTCCACTTACCCGGTCTTCGACCGGGTAGCAAGATCGCGTAGGAGTTTTTGGCATTTATTTAGAGTAGGCTTTTGTCGTTTGAAAGAGTACCTTGAGGTGACGTTTGCGCTTCTGTGTTAGCATTACCCAGGCAACACCAAGGTGGAGGTCCAGACGCTTCGTTTCCCAAAATGGCGGTAGTTTTGAGTAGTCAAAACACACAAATGCGAAGAGAGACAGACAGAAACTACACGGAAAAACATAAATGGGGAGACAGATAAGCATAAAGTACATTTACGAACACGTAGATAAGGAGACTCATACAGGACGTGTAAAGAGGCATGCATGCAGAAAGTACTGTGTATGTTTGTCTGTGTAGCTTTTGCCTGTCTGTGTTCGAATTTGTGTGTTTGTCGTAGTTTCTGCTTCTGTCTACACTGCCTATATGTGTCTGTGTCTTTATCTGCGTGTTCGTATATTTACTATTTGCTTGTTAGTCTCCGAATTCCTGCTTTTATGTTTAGTTTCTGCCTGTCCATCTCTGTGTTTGGCTGTGTAGTTTCTGCCTGTCTGTGTCTGCATCTGTGTGTTTGTCTGTGTACTTTCTGCCTGTCAGTGTTCGCTTCTGTGTGTTTGTCTGTTTACTTTCTGCCTGTCTGTGTTAGCTTCTGTGCTGTCTCAGTACTTTCTGCCTCTGTCTACACTTCCTTTAGTTTCTGCTTCTGTTTACACTGCTCATTGTGTCTGTGTCTTTATCTGCGTGTTCGTATATGTACTATTTGCCTATTTGTCTCCGAATTCCTGCTTTTATGTTTAGTTTCTGCCTATCTGTGTCTGTGTTTGCTTGTGTATAGTTTCTGCGTGTCCATCTCTGTGTTTGTCTGTGTAGTTTCTGCCTGTCTGTGTCTGCAATCTGTGTGTTTGTCTGTGTACTTTCTGCCTCTCTGTGTTCGATTCTGTGTGTTTGTCTGTTTGCTTTCTACCTGTCTGTGTTAGCTTCTGTGTTGTCTCAGTACTTTCCTCCTCAGTCTACACTTCTTTTATGAGTCACTCCGTCTCCTTATCTACGTGTTCGTACATGTACTTTCTGCTTATCTGTCTCCCCATTTATTTTTTTCTGTGTAGTCTCTGCTTCTGTCTACACTGCCTATATGTGTCTGTCTCCTTAGTTGCCCATCTGTCTCCGCATTCCTGTTTTTATGTTTAGTTTCTGCCTATCTATATCTGTGTTTGTTTGTGTCTGCCTGTTGTCTATCTCCCCATTCGCTACACTTCCTTAGTGTACGTGCTCGTACAGTACTTTCTGCTTATCTGTCTCCCCATTTGTGTAATTTCTACCTGTTTCTCTTCGCATTTGTTTGTTTTGACTACTCAAAAGTACCGCCATTTTGGGCAAGGAAGCGTCTGGACCTCCACGTTGGTGTTGCCTGGGTAATGCTAACACCGACACCTCAAGATACTCTTTCAAACGACAAAAGTTATAAACGCGACAGCCATCTTAATTAATTAATTGATTGGGCGCGGCCCTCGCGCGTTTGTCACCGTAGGCTTCGTCGCTGTCTCGACGCATTCGCGACAACGCGGACAGCTCTTTCCGATCGCGGCCGACGGTCCCATTCGAGGGGCAGCTTCGAAACGCGAGATTACACGCGTCCGAATGCTTGTAACTGTGCTAAAAAGCAGGCCAGTAAGGGTATAGTGCACGATCGAGGCTGCGCGTATTCGAAGTCGATCGCGGATGCAAGCATTCGGACGCGTATAATCTCGCGCTTCGCGCGTTTCGAGCTTTCCCTCGAACGAAACGCCGGCGGCCGAAAACCCGATCACGCGAAGCGGTCACGACGGGAGAGAGCTTTGCGCGTCGTCGCGAACGCGTCGAGAGAGCGACGACGAAACGTATGGTGACAAACGCTCGAGAGCCGCGCCCACTCAAGATGGCTGTCGCGCTTATAAGTATAGATAGATAGATATAGATTTTGTTTTGTGTGCGTCTTATCTTTCTGCAACGTATGTATCTAAAAAAGTGGGAGCTACGCTCCGGAAAGACTCCTATCAAGTTCACTTCGAAAAACTTACCCGTGAATTCTCCTGAAGTAAAAGAACACATTGACCAATAGCGCGACCATGGTTAGACCGAACGTTACAGGCGTTCCATAACGACAATCGAATCTGCTACTCGGCGAATGCATAGAACATAGATCAAAGTATTTTTTGAGCGTGTTTTATTTTTTGACATTTTTAGACCCTATTTAGGATATTACCACCTTCGGTTGGCGCTGATTTCGTTCTCACAGCACCCAACGGTTCCTCTTTAGGGGAGCCGGCTCTCCGCGTCGCTTACAGTTAGACTGATGTCGTTCACTTGAACCTCCTCGGAAACCCAGCGACCGAAGAGCTTCACTTCGGCACTTTCTAACACGCCGGTTCACTCACGGCGGGTTGCGCGGTCGATTCGGCGGCCCAATCCTCGCCTGACATTTGTACAGAACTATGCAGACAAACTCGGAAAAATACGTACCGTCGGTAGCTAGATAGAGAATAAGGAGCAAATCGTCTTACTTTTCACTATCGCGAGCACTATAGGAACTGCAGAGCGAAGAACGCATGCGCTTTTCCCTCAGTTCGCTACGTCGAAACGTTTTTCTTCTCAGCAGCTGAAAAATACACAGAGCTGATGGAAGCATTTTCTGATAAAGAAGTCGCTCTGAGCGCGAGTCTCTCCGCAAAGGAAAAAAGTGTCGACGACTTGCTAGCCAAGGAGCAATCGCTGTCGACGTTGCTCAATGAATTTAGAGCGTTGATTGTGGAATTGGAGGACAACACGTCGACTTCGGAGATGGAGGTAGAGAACAGTCGCGCGATGGAGCAAAGTGATGCAGGAGCTGATGATGAGAAGGAGATATTGATTGTTGATCTGACGAAGAAGTTGGACGCTTTTAGGAAGGAGAAGGAGAGCTCTGAAGATGAGCTAAAAGAATCATTTTCTGCTCAATTGCACGTCAAAGATAAAATGATAAAGTCGTTTGAGAGTATCATAGCTAACCAGAGGAAGACAATTGAGGCTCTTGAAAAGAAGGAAAGAGCAAAGGATCGTCAAATATCAGAACTAGAATCAATGATTGCTGACGTGAGAGAGAAGAGTGACGCAGAGCAAAAAGAATTCACTCAATTGCGCGCCAAAGAGGCAGAATTGCAAAAGAAGTACTCCAACTTGTTGAAGATGTTCAATGAAAAGTCGAGCACTGTGACTCAACTTGTGCAAAGTACTGTCGAAGAGAAGTTGGCCAAGGCGGAAGCAGAGAAATCGCGACAGAATGAGATTATAAAGAAGCTTATAAAGGAAAATGTGGAGAAAAAGATGGAAATCTCCCAGCTTCAAGCCCAAGACAAGACAAATGAGACGGCGAGACGAGAGATGGCGGAGAAATTCCAAATACGCATTACCGAATTGCTGAAGGGACATACCGCTCAACTTCGAAGTAAGTCATTAAAATAGAGCGTTTTTCTTCAATGATATTTGCGTTGTGAACAGGCGAGAGACAGAAAGCGGAAACAATCTTGAAAGCGAAGAATGATGCTTTGGATGAAAGTCGCGCGGAGTTGCGACGTTTGAAAGTGAAAGAGGCTGGAGATGCTAGTGTGAACGAGCTCAAAGCTCAGCCTAGAGTTGCTAATGATGATATTGAGAAACATGCGCAAGAAGCGGACTCAAATGCATATGGATTTCGTCTGCTAGCCAAAGCAAAACACTCCTCATTGAAATTGTCAAATCCGACCCCGGCTAAAGCACAGACCCCCATGTCGGTGCACTGGCCTGATCTTCCGCCAAACGGTAGAATACCGAAGGAGCTTCATACCATCAAATACATATCGCCTCGGCTGGAAACGTCGGGGAAGCGAGGCTGGAAAAGGCCTTTCGCCGGCGAGGAAGACTAGAAGTCACATTGATCCCGGCGCGAAAGGCGGCAAACTCATTAGGAAGTGGTCGCGGATATTGGTTTAGTGTTTCCTTGTAGTGAGAACCCTAATGAATACTTTCTGGTGTTTGTGATGATAATTTATAGTGTAAGGCATATGTGCGATTAGGGACTACGTTTCAAGTATAGGGAACCCTCTAAAAATCAAAGATTAAGGAATATGTTCTCTAATATAGGGAACCCTCTAAAAATCAAAGATTAGGGACTACGTTCTCTAATATAGGGAACCCTCTGAAAATCAAAGATTAGGGACTACGTTCTCTAATATAGGGAGCCCTCTAAAAATAAAAGATTAGGGACTACGTTCTCTAATATAGGGAACAGTCTAAAAATAAAAGATTAGGGACTACGTTCTCTAATATAGGGAACCCTCTAAAAATAAAAGATTAGGGACTACGTTCTCTAGTATAGGGAACCCTCTAAAAATCAAAGACTAGGGACTACGTTCTCTAATATAGTGAACCCTCTAAAAATCAAAGATTAGGGACTACGTTCTCTAATACAGGAAACCCTCTACAAATCAAAGATTAGGGACTACGTTCTCTAATATAGGGAACAGTCTAAAAATCAAAGATTAGGGACTACGTTCTCTAATATAGGGAACCGTCTAAAAATCAAAGATTAGGGACTACGTTCTCGAATATAGGGAACCCTCTAAAAATCAAAGATTAGGGACTACGTTCTCTAATATAGGGAACCGTCTAAAGATTAGGGACTACGTTCTCTAATACAGGGAACCGTCTAAAGATTAAATATTAGGGACTACGTTCTCTAATATAGGGAACCCTCTAAAAAGCAAAGATTAGGGACTACGTTCTCTAATACAGGGAACCGTCTAAAGATTAAATATTAGGGACTACGTTCTCTAATATAGGGAACCCTCTAAAAAGCAAAGATTAGGGACTACGTTCTCTAATATAGGGAACCGTCTAAAGATTAAAGATTAGGGACTACGTTCTCTAATATAGGGAACCCTCTAAAAATCAAAGATTAGGGACTACGTTCTCTATTATAGGGAACCGTCTAAAGATTAAAGATTAGGGACTACGTTCTCTAATATAGGGAACCCTCTAAAATCAAAGATTAGGGACTACGTTCTCTAATATAGGGGACACTCTAAAAATCAAAGATTCGTGGGCTCCCCTCCCGATCGCACCAAAAGAGCTTCTGCCGGTCGTACTCGCGGCGGCGGTGTGGGGCGAGAGCTGGTCGGGAGCGTCGGTTCTCCTTGAGTGCGACAACACGGTGGTCGTGGCGGCTGTGCGGTCGGGGTCAAGCAGGGACGCGGCGCTTATGCCGCTCCTGCGTACGCTTCAGTTCTTTGCGGCGCACTTCGGGTTCGCATGGAGAACATATCCCGGGAGAACAGAACACCCTCGCGGACGGGCTCTCGCGCAACGTTTCTCCCGCCACGCTGAGGACGTCTTTTCCGCAGCCGGCCGCCGCGCCGACGCCGATCCCAGGGACGCTGCTGGAGCTGGTGACGCCGCCGGGATTGCCTTGGAACGAGCCGCGGTGGAGGGAGCTCTTTCACGATACACTGCGCAAGGTGTCGCGGACTCCACGCGGAGATCTTACGCCTCTGGACTACGCCGGTTCGAACGTTTTTGCGAGCAGCTAGGTTTGCAGGGTCTGCAAGCCTCGGAGCGCGTGCTCTCGCTGTTTTGCGCAGCCCTGGCAAGAGAGGGGTTAAGATACGCCACAATAAAATCTTACCTGGCTGCGGTTCGCAATGGGCAAGTCGTCGCGGGTCTGGGCGATCCGTTCGCAACATCCATGCCGTTGCTTGTTCTTAAACGCTACCGATGATTCAGAGATGATTCAGAGGACCACAACAGGGTGGTCGCAGACCAGTGGTACCCGGCCCTTCCGTGTTTATACGGGAGATCAGGGAGAAGGGCCTTAGTTTTCTATATAGAGAACGATGGACGGGGACGATTGTCTTCGTTTTCTATATAGAGAACGATGGACGATTGCCTTCGTTTTCTATATAGAGAACGATGGACAATTGCCTTCGTTTTCTACATAGAGAACGATGGACGATTGTCTTCGTTTTCTATATAGAGAACGATAGACGATTGCCTTCGTTTTCTATATAGAGAACGATGGACGTTTCCCTTCGTTTTCTATATAGAGAACGATGGACGATTGCCTCTATATAGAGAACGATGGACGTTTGCCTTCGTTTTCTATATAGAGAACTAAACGGTCTCCAGACAGCGAGAAAATTACTCTCACGTGAACGTCATCCGCCTATTGACGCAATAATTGATGCTGGATTTATACCGAAATTCGTCTCCTTTCTCACAATCTTCAGTACGAAGCCGCATGGGGCACTCACGAATGTTGCTGTGAGCGAGCACACTTGCGCTGTCGTCGATTCTGGCGCCGTGCCAGCTCTCATTCAACTTCTCTCTGTGCCGACAAATATGAGCATCGCTGAGAAGTTGTATGGGCCTTGGGGAATATTGCTGGTACATATCCATAGCTAATTTTCGTATTTATCTATTTATTTTTGTTGTTTAGGTGATGGAGCTCATTTGAGAGATTTTGTTGTTAAGCATAATGTAATTCCGCCGTTGATTGCCTTGCTTACTTCAACAATTGACGTAGGCCTATAATAATGATTCAGAGTCAATACTACATATAGAGATCATACATAATATTTATTAGGTAACCTTTCTAAGGACAATTGTGTGGACTTTTTTCTAATTTGTGTCGAAATAAGAATCCGTCTCCGTCAACGGAAGCGGTTATAGCTGTAAGATCATACATAATTAATTGAAAAAATTATATATCTATTTTCTTTAGTTTCTTCCTTCTCTGTGTCAACTTCTGACAAAGAGGTCTTTTCTTAACGAAGGCAGCGACTTCCCTTTGACTAGTAATGACAGCCTCCCATTGCTTTCAGCGTGAGCTGTTGGCATCACATATGTGACGTCATTATTTTCAGTCAGTGAGAATTGCACTGAATGTTCCTATTAATCAGGCTTACTGGAGAGGGGCCTATCTCCCAACGTCCCCAGAACGCTTATGACATCCAGTACATGTAAGTTGGTACAGCATATACAGCCTGCTATTAGTAAAAATACACTAATAATAAATCCCAACGCGCAAGATCAGCGCTGAAGCAAGTCAACAGTCAATCCATAGTGGAGAAACAACGTTGACCCCCCTTCGTACCCAAGTCGGATGAGCTCTCGCTGAACAGCGCCTCCTGCAAAATGTCGTAGACCTAAAAAGTGAAAGAAAAACGTTTTTTTCCAAGAGCAACGCCGTTTTCTCCTCTTATCAATCTAAAAAATAATTAATAATAAACATATAAACAAACAAGAATTAATATAAATGATGACGTCATGTATGTTTCTTACCTCTTGATCAAGCTTTTCATCGCTTTCCTGACGTATACGGGTCCTATCGGTTGATACTCTGTTAATATCCCGGCTGCACTTTGAAATTTTATGCGCAAGTTCATTGGCTTGTGCCTAAAAAATTGTGGTAATACAATATCCGGGATTTTAGTTTTTTTACGCTGACGTCTTCGGAAGGCGGAAGAGCTTCTTGTTTGTCTTTGAGAGCCCGTATTTCCCTCTCAAGGTGTCGGATACTAAGACATAAAAATAAATAGATAATAAACACGTTATATGATATGAACTCACTCTTCCATACGCTTCTTCTCTTTGATACGAGCATCCTCATAAGTTTGTTTGGGCTCTTCCAGCTGAATTCAACATTATTAAATTTAATTAATTAATTAATTAATTTTATTACGTCATGTTCTAGAGATTGTAAAGTGCTCAATTTCCCGGATACGTCCTGTCTACCCTTTGTCACTTTGTGAGACTATACAAGGATTGCTACATGATACATATCCTCATATAGCTAACACAGATGACGATTACCAAATCTCTAGTAGAAATTTTGTGTGCATCAACATTGTCAGTTGCTTCAGTGATTTTTCGTTGAATTGGCCTGAACCCATCTTTGGCTTGTTTCAATTGCCTCGTAGCAACAGAGAGACGTTCCTTCGCAGCCGTGTGCACATCGCGAAGACTATAGTAATACTAGAGCACGTGACACAGAATACATTCTTTATTTATTCTATTTTATTATTTTAATTAATTAATTACCACGTAGGCGCGTTTCCTTTTGAGTTCTTTGAGATTGCTGATTTGTTGTCTTCTCTCCTTGAACGTCGCCTCGATGCAATTCCTGCTGTTGTGTCAATTGTTCTTGTCTCGCTTTCATTTCTTTGCCTCCCTCCTCCATATTGTGAAGTTCTTCCTGACGTTGAATCAATTCCTCGTGTCCAATGTCAAAATTCAATTATAAAAATAATTAAATAATTTTTGGTCGTCACGGATACGAAAAACGAACTGCTTTCACGGTCGCGCGAAAAAGGTCGACCAGGGGATTCATTTTAGCAAAATCAACAACTTTGTCCTTATAAATAAAAAAATTGAAAAAAATTCCAATGAAATCTTTCTTCCATACTTGAGGTAAAAATTGACACAGATTCGATAGCTGAATATTCATGTTAAGTGTAAGCGTCATCGCTCTAAGGGTACAACGGGTGACTGTCCGAGAGTTCTCATTAGCTGTGAGTATACGAGGCTTGGCTGCTCATTTCGGGGTAAGTTGTTTCTAGTTGTCGTATCATGTCATAGAAGAATTGTGTTGGCCCAGGGACGTCGAGAAGAGATGCCACTGCACATGCAGAAAGACATCCACAAACACATGCAACTTCTTCTGACGCGGCAAAAGGAGACTGATGAAAAGGTGCTATCTCTAGAGACATACCAAAAAATAAAGGTAAAGGAGCCTTGGTCGTTTCTTTGGGCTATTGACAACTGGCCAGAAATTGAAATGTCTAAGGACGACAGTCGCCGCCTCTTTCTCAGTCGAAAATTCAAATTTGCTGGCGAGTTGACCATGCGCCTACAAATGGTCAAGAACGTCATTATCGTGGTGCAAAATACAAAGGAAGGCGTCCCTATACGTTATACACATACAAGCATAGTGGTGCACGCTTTGGTTTCGGATTCCTGTTCAAAACAACTACCTTTCACTATTCTTCTTAATTGTTGATGAGCCCAGAACGAAAAAACAAGGACAAATTAATATCAGTGAAGAAAGAGGTGAAAACAGGCGCGAAGAGAGGCAAATGCTAGTCAAATACGACAATCCTTTTCCGCTGCATGACGGCCTTTTTCTCGTTAAACTGATTTATGGTACAACTAAAACAGCCAGAAGCTTTGTCCAGCTGCATGAGAACTCACTTGTACCGTTCCCTTGTTCTGTGTATTCCTTGTGTGGCGAAACCAATAAAACTTTCACGTCAATTTTTCTCTCATAAAGGTTTCGTTGAGCGATTGTGGCGGGGTTAGCGTTTTGGAGAGCTTTATGATGTGTTCGGATGTTGCTGGGAAACAAGGAGCTGGCTTCTCGGTGGCAAAGCACGCGTGGCAAGCCAGCCGTTTGCCTTCGAGGAGACCTCGACCGACCACAGTCTGTCTTCGTACGAAGTAATCGACGAGAGTCGGACAACGGACGCTTCTGAAACCAAGCGGTTTCAGGCGGGGAGTGTCGGGAAAACTTTCCAAGTCGAAGACTTGGTGGAGGGAAATTCCCCATGCGGAAGTCTGGCGACTCCGGCTCAAAATACCGATGATGCTGCCGTGGAAAAGACTCCCAACGATGATGATGATGACGAGAAGAGTTCGCCACCACCTCCTACGTCATCATCGAGTTCGAGTTCTGATGACGAAGATGAGGAAGTTGATGATAAGGAAGCGGCTGTGTTTGTGGATAGCGTATCACGTGGAGACGAGTTCAATCGCAAATTGTGGACGAGTGAGAAATTGGCTTACGAGAAGGCGGAAAAGAGAAATTCTGAGATGTCAGAAAAGGTGCTAAAAGAGAATGTCGAATTAAACGAAAAAATGGAGAGTCTTATCAATCGGATTGAGTTACTCGAAAAGGAAAAAAATGAAGAGATCGACCCATTGAAGAAGAAGCTTGAATTGAGTGAAAACCAAGTGCTGAATCTAACGGAGAAGTTAGAAGAAGCGGAAAACGAATTGAAAGAAAAGAACGAAGAGTTTACAGACCTCTTTCGCAAGCTGGGCGAAATGGAAGGCCAGCGTGCCGTACTGGACGAAAAACTCGAATTGAAGGAAATTCAGATTGAAGTTCTCTTCTCTAAAGCGATGGGAAAAGAGAGCCAATTCAATTGCGAAGCGCTTCGTTGGATTTTCAGGATATCACCACAGATTGTCTGGTCGGTCCTTCCGCTCAATTAAACGTTTAGGCGCACGCGAACTAAAATTTGGACGGACATATACTTGAGCGTAGCGTGCCGCCAGGTGGCTAACATCTAATTCTTTTTCTTTCCTTCAACAGGACCGCGGCCGAGAGTGAAGATTGACAGGCCCGTCACAGCCGATCGCGACAATCATTATCTTCTGACAAACGTCAAGGCCAAGCTGCAGACAGTTGATCCATCCCGGCGTCACTTTCTCCACAAACAACTCCCCGCATCAGAACTTATCACCAGCATTCGCGATCGGTCGAAGGCACGCGAGCTCGCGGCAAGAGTCCCACTCCGCAGCCGACAGACGATCGCCCGCAGCAGCAGCAACAGCCGACTCGTCGTTTCCCGCCCTCATCAGCCGTCGAACTTAAGTGTTCAGTTTTTTACCTAGGGGGACACGATTAGAAGGAAGAGAGAAAGTGAGGCAAGCAGGGAAGGAAAGGACGGACAGTCGAAGAAAGAGAGGAGGGGGGTCGAGAGTAATCGAAAGAGGTATGGATTCTCTTTTAAGTGTTCAGTTTTAATATTTTCTACCTAGGGGGACGCGATTAGAAGGAAGAGAGTAAGTACAGCGAGTAAGGAGGGAAAGGGACGGACTATGGAAGAAAGAGAGAGGGGGTCAAGAGGAGAAGTAAACCACACCCACACACACAACGAAAATAACACATAGGGTGTTTTATATGTCGCTTTTGTGACGTTACGTGCGGGAGAAAGCGAAATCGCCCCATGGGGTGGGGGAAGAGTGAAGACAAGAACGTCGTTTTGGGATTCCCTTCTTCGTCATTTCCGCGTTACGCGACTTAATTCAATTAAATTAGCCTATACCTCGCGTTTGAGCTGAATGCTTTCGCGAGGCGACGGGCGAATGCGGCAGGCGCGTCGACGGCGACACGGGCGCACTGCTCGGGCTCGCGACGCTGCTCGCTCGGGCTCAGGCTCAGCGAGCCGAGCTCGAACGATAAGCCGTTGGGTTTCCCCTAAAGTAAAAAAAATTAGAAATAATTCCAAAACTAAAAATAAATCTGTACCACCTAAATAGTATCGACCCTCCGTATTTGATCCACCCCTACGTAGACACAGCAACCAAAGCCCAAATAACATATAAGACTATATAATGCACTTATCTGACACTCTCCCGAATCCCCTCGCCTAAAAGACCTCCCTCCTAAAAAAAGAAAAAAAAAGTACAATAGGATTATTCTTCGTGAAGGTACTCGAAAGATAAGGCAGTTGACGCAGAATCTTTGATAGTCACGTTAACGAACGTAGGTGACTTCAGTATGGCTCGCACGGAAGGAACATTTCGTGTCCTCCATCTTCCAGCCCCTTGTATCAATATATGCTGCAGCACCGACGAAGGCAATGCATGACTGCTTCTTGAAACGGAGACGGTTGACGTTGGAGAAAATCGAATTCCTGCCCATCCTCCCCAGTTGTCTGTCATTGACAGATACAATATCATAGCAGCGGACATAAAAAATCGAGAGGCAACGACTTGATGCTGAATACTTCTGTGAACTAAATGTGCAGCGAGAAATGTCAGTGGCATTCCCCGGACAGCTGAATTTTGTAATGATAGGTGTTCCCAAAGACGGAAACCAAGTACGGGTAGAATCGGAGCCTCGGGTGTAGCCAAGCCTTTTACACGCTAAATCAGCAAGCTTTCTTAGAGACGTGTAGTCTTTGCTTACATTAGATGGTAGGCAAATTGTCCGCCAAAATTGATGAAAATTGACTTGTAGTGTTCCAGATTCGTCGTCTCCAGAATAATAGCCATCTGCGATACGAAATTCACTATCATTTTGTTGTCCTGACGGAACCGATTGTGGACGAAATGTAACAGGACTGATTGAACTTCCTAGTGACGTCATGCTGCCTTCAACCAAAATGCCTGTATTCGCCTTGACTTCAATGACGACGCCAGCTTCAATAGAAAGTGAGCCGGGTGGAAGGATCGTGATGTCTCTCGTGATCAGATACGGAGAACCAGCCGCTGTCAACGTCACAGAGTCGCTCAATTGACCTCCTACTTCCCCAGAAGGAGTAACAAAGAGTGGGTACTTTCTAGGATGTTGATCCTGCCACGTCAGATGGGTCTGCAGACAGCAGAAAGGGAAAGTACTTGATTGTAGCCAAGAAGCTCGAATAGTCAAAATCAAAAATTCTCTTTTGAATAATCAGTTCGTTATCTGTACCCCAATAGTTGAGTGTGAAATTGATTCTGTCCAAGGACGACGTTCCTTCGACTGCACTGCCAACATCATATGAAGAACCTGGATTGTCAAATACGTTGTGATAGACTTCTACGTTCACACTTTTTGTCACTTCAAGAACGCAGTTGGGCAACGTTTTAGAGGCTATTGTTCCATTGTAAACAACGTTACTTTTCAACGTATTATTTCTGACGAAGGCGACGTTCTGAACTTGCACTCCGCTATTAAAGTTTGTGCTAGGAGACAACAACATGATTGACTTCCCCATGTTTACGAACAAACGTGTTTCCTTCTACAATTACGCGATCCTTGTCTTCGCACTCAGCTCAACAGGCGGATCCAACGTCGTTCTCTTCAAACATGTTTCCAGAAAAAATCACACTCTCGTCCGCTAGGTAAGGGTCTTGATAATAGAAACCGCCTCCGTTTTGACTAAACACGTTGTTTCTAATGAGTTTTCTGTTGTAGGTACTCGATGTGTTTTCTGTTGTAGGTACTCAATATGTTTTCTCTTGAAGGTACTAAATGTGTTTTCTGTTGAAGGTACTGAATGTTTTTTCTGTTGAAGGTACTCAATGTGGTTTCTGTTTTAGGTACTCAAGGTGTTTTCTGTTGAAGTTACTCAATGAGTTTTCTGTTGTAGGTACTCAATGTGTTTTCTGATAAAGGTACTCAATGTGTTTTCTGTTGAAGGTACTCAATATGTTTTCTGTTGTAGGTACTCAATGTGTTTTCTGTTGAAGTTACTGAATGTGTTTTCTGTTGTAGGTACTCAATGTGTTTTCTGTTTTAGGTACTCAATACGTTTTCTGTTGAAGGTACTGAATGTGTTTTCTTTTGAAGGTACTGAATGTGTTTTTGTTGAAGGTACTCAATGTGTTTTCTGTTGTAGGTACTCAATGTGTTTTCTGTTGAAGTTTCTGAATGTGTTTTCTGTTGTAGGTACTCAATGTGTTTTCTGTTGTAGGTACTCAATGTGTTTTCTTTTGAAGTTACTCAATATGTTTTCTGTTGTAGGTACTCAATGTGCTTTCTGTTGTAGGTACTCAATATGTTATCTGTTGAAGGTACTCAATATGTTTTCTGTTGAAGGTACTCAATATGTTTTTTGCTGAAGGCACTCGATGTGTTTTCTGTTGTAGGTACTCAATATGTTTTCTGTTGAAGGTACTCAATGTGTTTTCTGTTGTAGGTACTCAATGTGTTTTCTGTTGTAGGTGCTCAATGTGTTTTCTGTTGTAGGTACTCAATTTTTTTTCTGTTGTAGGTGCTCAATGTGTTTTCTGTTGTACGTACTCAATATTTTTTCTGTTTTATGTACTCAATATGTTTTCTGTTGTAGGTACTCAATGTTTTTTCTGTTGTAGGTACTGAATGTATTTTCTGTTTAAGGTACTCAATGTGTTTTCTTTTGTAGGTACTCAATATGTTTTCTGCTGCATTGTTGACATCTCCGTTTTGCAGATGATATCAGTAGATGACAGTCAGTTTTCCGGACCGTTTCCAGGTAATGCTCACCAGAGAATGTAAAGGAACTGTGCCTGTCGAGATAGGCAATGACCGTCATCGACGTGTTTTTCAGGACGCCTTTGTTCCTTTTGCAAAGCTGAACAAAGGCTGCATCACTGTTTACAGGGCAAACGTGAAGGCTGTCGAGAAGAGTAATTAAAGCATCAACGTCAGAAGTTGCAACATTAGCGTCAGTAGTGAATTTCTCAACAAGGGCTCCGACTTTCTTAAACTCTGCCTTTGCATTCCTGACAAATAAATTCAAAAAAAAAAGACGTTCTCATTGATGACAAAATTGATGAGGACAACGGTGGAATGCGGCGAGCCTCCTGCAGTTACTCGACTCTTCGAATTCCGCCTCGATCCTGCTTAGGATCAATCCTACGAGGTCCTGGGTACGTCTACACTTTAATTAAACACGAGTCGATTCGCTGTGCTAGCGTCGATCTATCTATCTTATAAACAGTTCCACCGATCCCGTCCGAATCCTCTCTCATCGCGGCAATCGTTGGTGTTCTCGGCATACGAAGTCACTTTTGCTCGGCCGAACGGTGCGATTCCTGCTCGAAAGAGCTAATAACGGTGTTTACTTCCGAATCTCCCGTGTATTCAAGATGATCTTTGGTAGGAGGCAATATAGGCAACTGATTGGCAATCTTTCTGGAGCAAACAGGCGCGATAGCCCCCCTGATCGACTGCAATTGATTTTTCATCTCGGTGGGCGAAAGTGAGGACATCCAATAAGATGCGAATTGCTATGTCTCAGGCTTTGCAATTGCGCGATTACGAGGATATGCTGAATCCTGCAGACGTTTACTCCCTACTGGCTTTGACTAGTGGCGGAAACAAAGCGTTCGAAACGTGCTCAAAGGTGAGCTATAGGCGCGACTCGCAGAAGGCGGTTCTACGTTTTCTATAGGCTTTCATTCGCCTGCATGGAATCGATCGAAGAGATTGCATCGGAGGACAGAGAAGCTAATTGTCATTTGTTTTGTGTCAAATCTAGCGTGCGTTAGACAGTCAAAGTACACACAAAATGAAACCATGATGAAACAGTGTAAGAACCGCACGGGCAAAACAGCCCTCGCAGAAAAAAATCAAAGGCAATTACTGTAGTAATCCATTTAAAGAAGAAAAATAGCGCGCCAATGCTTATTATCTATCTAGTCTTCAGCAGACCTTAGGGCACCCACTGCATCTTTTACCGAATGAAAAATAATATTCTTGGCCTAAAAGAAGTACATTCTAGTTGGGGACCCCCAGAAAGTTCCTCGACGCTAAGATAAACCTGTAATTTGTCTTCGTGATTGGCATGAGTTTCCGGTAACTTCCGGAATTCGTTTGTCAATTTTACACAGTGAACAAGATGCTATCAAAGAAAAACTATCAATTATCTGAACTTCCATACGGAATGTGAGTATGTGTGTGTGTCTAATAGTCCATTCATACTAATTAATGCTATTGGCACTTCAAAGTCTGCGTAAACGAAAATGCACTCCTATTCTATTCGTTGCCTACCTCGGGTGACACGAAGTCTTCCGCTATTTTAATGCAGCTGTGTAAGTTGCGGACCTAGGCAATAACGGAAGCGTAATGTCGACGTATATTTATTTCTCACCTGGTGTGGAGCTCCTGCTGGAATGAACACGGCATCCCCAAGGCACTGCAAAATAGCCCACCCTTTCACTCCATACTCAGTTAGCAGACGTTTCCGCAGCGTAGTGTCCAAATAAAAAATCTAATTTTAGTGAACGTTTTTTGCTGTTGGCGAGTGTGACTCTAGGCAGATACCTACCTGGTCATGAATTGGATCGTGCCTGTCCTCTATTTCTCTGCCTTCTTCCTCGGCGACCGTTCTAAGCAGGTGCCGGATTTTGTCCGCGTCTTCCGCCGCGTAGACGTGCCACAGTGCTCCCTATGTTACGCATGTCAAATTTCGTCGATGAATACCAGTCTGAGTTCTTATACCGTTTTACACGACGAATCTTCTTTCATTCTCTTTCTCGTCAGAGAATCGCATTCGTCTATGGCCGCTTGCGCTGCTATCATTTCTGTAGAAAGAAGGACGAACGTTTTTCTCACATAATCAACCACAACAAGGACTAGATCGCGTGCCTTCTTCGCATCGACGGGCTTCATCTTCGTCATCCTAAAAGTGAGTCCCAGTGAAAGATGCGTTTTGCTTCAAAGGATCACAAACTCACGGAATAAGGCGTCCCCACATAAACCAAAACATTCACAGCATCGGACATATCCAAGTGAAGATTCGTTGTTCCTTCTGAAGGATAAGCCGCAGAACCTATGAAGAATAAGACGGAGTAGCGTTCTAGATTCACTACAATGTCCTTTAGCTAGTGTTTAAAATTTACCATAGGCGTTGTACATTTTCGGACCCATGTCAGGTTTACCAAGGACGTCGGGCAGCCTGAACAAAATGCTGAGTACACTGTCTTATACGCGAGCCAGTTTGCTGACCTTGCTGCGAGATTGAGCCTCCCATTTCTTTGGGTGTAATCCCGCAAGGGAAGACTTTCCATCAAGTCCTTGAATCTAGAGATTGCAATATAGAAGTGACGTTCAGCTCAGCTGCAGACGCCACGTGTGTACCTGTCAGGCATGATTTCTGAGAAATCATCTCCAGTAGGCCAATCCTGGCACGAAGGAAACTCATAAACACCTATTTATTTCTAAATTTTTCGTTTTACCTTCAACTTCAAAAGCATGGGCTCCCCGTACATGTCTCGCAATCGCACTAGGCAAGAAAAAATTTGCCTGGCAAAAGAACAGGGAGCAAACTCGCCAGATACCGACCTGAAACCAAGTCGAATCCATCCCAAAACTGTCCAACACGTACGCCTTTAATCAGCGCTCCAATTCGACAATCCACCATGTCAGCCGTTTCACTCCCTAACAAATATAAGAGAACTGTGCAACGTAGGAAAGCAAAGCAGGCATCGCTCACCAAACTGACGTCCAAACGCTTCTGGAGTCCAAAGGTTCGGCGACAGCTGTTCATTCACCTTGGCTACCATCACAGGCTAGAAGAAAAAGAACGTGAAAAAGCGCGCACGTGCTCTCGTCCCGTGCGCCTACCTGCCCGAGAAGCCAACAGTGCTGAAAAGCAACGAGATTATTCGGATGAGCGGAATTTTCGAGCACAAGGAGCCGACCCTCGCACAGCCACCGATGCGGCACGTCAACGGGCAAGACGGGGAACTCCGCGTAGGCCAAAGGAACGGACGCCGGCATCGGTAGATTTAGCTGCGGCACTTCGCGATCATCGTCATCAGCCCCAGCGGTAACAGGACTGCCGTCTCGCGTTGGCATCGCGGCAGGAGACGCGCGCTCTGCCGCTTCGCAAATGCAGGGCGTTTTCGTGGAGATCGAGAGGCGACGGCGGATGCGGCGGACTTCGCGGTCCATATCAATGAGCACTAAGACGTAGAGTGAAAATATAAACACGTCGCGATTGCTTATCACCAAAGGAGGAATACCTGTTTTGGGAAATATCTGCGCTGTACGAAGACTCTCCGCCAGGTGGTTTACATGGGGATTCCTGCATTGACTTGACCATCCCTTCAAGTGGCTTGTTTTCCCTTTTGTTCCCTCTGCGCATTGGCAATCCGATTAGAGAGAGAGAGAGAGAGAGAGAGAAAAAACGAACGGTTATTGATACTCACGTGCTTTCGATTTCCAGCAGTCCGGGCAGACGACGAACCCGCACGACTCGCAGAACCAATGAAAATTAAATATCGTCGTCGCGCAGACGTCGCACAATTCGCGAGCGCCGTCGACGAATCGCTTCCAAGCAACCGCGCCTAAAGAAAAAGAAAAAAAGATAGAACGCTTTTCTCCTGTACCAGTTCAAAAATGGTCACCACTGCCCAATTGACTCGACTCCCTCTCGTCTTCAACGATGTCGCAGAATGCTGGCAAGACGTGTGACAGAATATAACGCGCCGTCTCGTTGTCGACTTTGTCTTCGGGGACAAAAACCGTGACTATTTAATTAAGCAAAAACTTTTTTCTAGAAGTAACTCGTACTTCTGAGCTGATGTGTGTACGGGGCTAGATCGGTCTTCGTCGCCACATCCGCGTTCAAAAACCCGACGGGAACTATTTTCCCGTCCTTGTCCTGTTTGATCCTAAAAAACAGTCCGTCACGCGCACGTTCGATTATCTATCGTCGCCTAGTTCACCTTCGAAAGTGAAGAAAGCGACACAAATTTGAAGAGCGTCCGCCTTTTCTGATGGCCTTATCGCAGTCGATGCAGCGATGATTACACTGCCCCAACTGGGAACAGACGGCGTTCTACAAGAAGACCGCAT
The DNA here is from genome assembly GCF_947507565.1 of Oscarella lobularis. NCBI lineage: Eukaryota > Metazoa > Porifera > Homoscleromorpha > Homosclerophorida > Oscarellidae > Oscarella > Oscarella lobularis. Next base: position 2,693,186 of record NC_089180.1, on the reverse strand, counting down.
TGCAAACCACAAAAAATCCAGGGGACCTGTCACTACGCAATGAGTGGTCTTGCGGTCTGTGAAGGCGGGGATTGCATAGGACATTGGGGAGCCTTCAATTTACCTGAATTTTCCCCACGACGCGCCTCTTGTCTATACATAACAAGAGAGACAACATTACCGCATCAAACAGGCAATTCCAATTAGGCGTACTTCGTCTCGTTAATGGTTCCTGGGGGCGGGATCTCCGAAGTCTTTTCGTCGCTGGTACTTCCCGGTCCTCTCCTTCTGAATTCCTTCTCCGTCGGCTAACGGACGCGACGACGTCGTCGGTGTTCGCTGGCTCAATAACTGCTGTTGGCATTGCAATTGTTGTTGGAGTTTCAATTGCCTTTGGCATCTCAATTGCCTTTTGGGTTTCGACTGCCGTTGTTGCCATATCATCGTCGGCGTTCTCACTGACACTGCGCTCCTTCGACTGCTTACTCACTCTGTCGTCATCGTCAGCCGTTCCAGTCGACACGAAAGACGGCGGTTTCTCCGTACGGAGCGGCGGCAGCGAGGGACGTCTCGCAGGCTTCTTCTTCATCGACGCATTAACCAAGGAGTCGCCTCTTTTCCTGCTATGAGGATGGACGAGCAGAGAACGAGGTTGCGTCCGTATGCCAGGAAACGGCATGATCTTGTGGGCCGCGAAAGAGGGGCCAGCGGACGGAGAAGTTCCAACGGGGTACCTAGAGACAACACTTTTGCGTAGAAACAAGCGTGTGCACGCACGTGTGCTTACGAAGAAACTGGAGAAGCGTAAGTGTAGTCTGGTGACAGTTGCAATGGCGATGGCGGCGGCGGCGGCGGCGGCAGTGCAGAAACTGCGCGGCCCGGAAGTATGAAACGGCTGGTGCCGTCTTCGTTATCGAGGTCCGGCCGAGGTATCGCCTTTTTAGCTTCAACCTTGCAAACGGACGATTGTACCCATAAAAACACGAGGTCGACCTGCTTACGTAAGTTTCACGGATTCTATGGCACTTCCGTTTAACTATTTCATCAACACTTTCCGCGTTAACAAACGAAACAAAGCCAATGTCTAGAGCCGTAGCAGTCAACAAAGCCAACAATTTAAACAGCACACCCACCTCGCCTTTTTCGTGTGACGTTATCGCGCTTAATTATTATCTCAGTTACCTATGAATAATCATGGTAATCCGCCCCCTCCCTGTTCCTGTAGCAAACCTCTCCGAAATTCCAAAAGTATCTCCAAATATCTTCCCTTGTCAAATGGTCCTGCAGTCCGCTGATAAATATTTTTTTCGTTCGTCCGGAGAACGGCGTTTGCGACCCAAACGGGGATGACTGGGGCGGCGGCGGCGGCGGCGGCGGCGGCGGCGGCAGCGGAGGCGGCGGAAAAACTGGCCATAGCGGAAGAGTGGTGGGCGGCAAAGCGTAGAGTCGACATAACTGCGGGTGCATGTTGCCATCTTGTGTGGACGTTGGAGATCGAGGCACCATCTCTCCTCCTGATCCCCCTTGATACATGGCCACTCCGCCGTAGAAACTTTTGCCGAAATTCTTTGCCTGTTGCTTCTCCACTGGCTTGGCCCACGACATTGACAGAAGGCTACTGTCAAATTCCTCGCCTAATGACGTCACGAATGCATTTGGAAAGCCTAGCGTATAGCTGTACATCTCTAGTTTACCTCTGTTGACTTATGAAGACCTCCTGGGAGCAGCAGGCACACGATCGAAAAGCAATGGCGTGAACGTACGGGACTCTTCTCCCCAGGGAATTCGACTCGAGATTCTGTTACGCGAAACGCTGCAATTTTAAAAGCTGCCAAATTCTTTATTCCCCTTAAATCAGAAGGCAGCGAGTTCCATAATTTCTGCGCACGATAGGCCGTCGATCTTTTCCAAGCCTCAGTTCGAGGCCTATCAACGCAAACACCAGATGACGATAACCTAGTGCCATGATTAGAGTTTGAAATCGCCCTAAAAAAAGCGCCCAATCAAAGGGGAAGACGCTGAAAATAAGGCTCGATGAGCAAATTGGCCAAGCTGAGAGCAGTGCCGGGACGAATAGGATCGCAGACGATACTTTGAAAAAAGATGTTTCAAGCCACGAGGAAAACGAGCGAGAATCGCGACAAGATGTCGTCCTCGCCGCTCGAAGCAACATCGCGAACACGAAGAAATGGCGACAGAACGACAGAAGAACTACGGACGTCATTCATCGAGCGTCTTAGCTGCTCAATCGAGGTAAACAAAGATCTCGTTGGAATTCTTCGCAGTTTCTGACGTTTCTGGCTGTAGCGTCGATTCTGTATGTGCCTCCGTTTGTTAGTGTGAATTGGTTCGTAACCGTTACGTCGTGTATTGTTTCACTGGCGATTTCTATCTGGCCCGTTGACGACTACACTACAGCATCACTGTTGGCTGTGTCGACAAATTTCCAGTCGATTCTGACGTTGCCGCACGGAACTTTGAAGCCTTCAAACCTCATCTTCATTTCTCGAATATTCGTCAGCATCAGATACGACTTTCCATCTGTGCCTTGTACAAGAGACAATAACTGTGACGATGACGTAGACTCAAAGACGGATATGACGGCGTTCGTTGGATCAACACCTGTCGTTGGTTTCTTTGTGCACGGTACGGAAGTGCACGTGCCGTCACTCGTACAATAACGGCACTCGGCGTGACTTCCGCTGCAAAACAAATTCGGATAATCGCAAGCGTCCTGATTCGTATAACACTGACGACTCGACGGATAATATGTGGGTAGACAATTTGAATCGTCACAGTATGTTCCACTGACACACGGATTCGTTGCCACCATGTGCACATCGCATTCGCTGGTGAAGTCTGTTCCACTGCACGTTCCTGCGTTGCACGTGTCGTCTCTAGTGCACGAATTTCCGTCGTTGCAAGTCTGCGTCGGATAGTTTGTCCATGAGGTAGGAGATGAATCGATGTTGCAGTATTGACACTGATTGCTCGGATTAACTGCGTTGTTGTCGTAGCAAACGCCGCTTATTAAGTTCTCTTATTAATTAATTAATTAATTTATAAATAAGAGCGTTCATAAGTACAAGAAGTTTCGTTTCGTGACTGCCAAGCAATGTCACCATTTGGGGAACAATTCCACAATCAACAATCATCTAAAAATTAATTAGTATTAATTTATACTAATTAATTAATTGAAAATTCGTGTGAGACTTGATTTACTTGTACTCTCTCTTCTGTGCTATCAGTGAGAAAAGCAGACCTCGTGATCTCTTCCTTTGTTTTTGAACGACTTGATTTGAGAATTTTCTTTCGTCATCGAATTTACGCAGTAGCCGCGATGGTGTCCTCTGCGCCGGGCTGTTGGTCGTGTATACGCTGTAGCAAACAGATGACGTAGTGTAGTGTTTCCTACCTATAATCTTCCTCTGGTCGCTTGATAGGGGCAAAAAAGCTCGAATGTAAGCGTCTATTAAATCGATGTGTTTTTTCGGATTGTGAAAGAAAAAACGCTTTATTCGCGCCGAAAATCGCCTTTTTTGGGGCACCGTTTTGGGCCATATGTCGCGCATGCGCTTTACAAAGTAAGGGTTTTCTTATGTGACGTCACAATACGTAGCGTGACGAACAGACATACAGACAGACAGACAGACACTTCCGGCCCTAAGATCACGTGTGAGAGAGCCTCCCTCCGCGGGCTCCACCCGTACAACTCTGGTGGCCGACATTCGGGAAAGCCGGCGGCGGACGGGGTTCGTCGTCGTCGACGAAGAAGAAGAACCACGAGGCGAATAAGCCGTTCGTTTGCGAGTATCAGGGCTGTGACAAGCGCTACTACAAGCTCTCGCACTTGCAGATGCACATGCGGAAGCACACCGGCGAGAAGCCCTATTCGTGCGATCATCCCGGGTGCGGCAAGCGATTTTCGAGATCCGATCAACTTCAACGTCACAGTCGAAAACACACAGGTATAAGGAGGGAGGGAGGGAAAGGGGCTCCACTAGGGCTAGGCCTACACATGTATATATATATATATACATATACTGTATATATATATACGCACACTCTACTCGTACATATGATATGGAACGTCAAAAGAAACTCTTATTTATTAATAACACAGTCATATTGTATAGACACCCCTTTAGCATATATAGAGACTGATTTAGTTTATATGTATATATACAGAAAGAGAGAAAGGACACTTTGTTAAATACCATACATACATTGTTGTATAGGAGAAGGAGTTGGTGGTTTAATAAATGAATAGCCATAAGTATGTATACAGACTATTAGCTAACGTGGTCCTCCTACCACTAACTCCGGGAGTAGTTATCCATATATGAACGTGTATGCACGCATCTACTAAGTACATAAATACATACCTAACTATTCTAAATCTTTCCTAGGTATCAAACCGTTTTCATGCGAGGTGTGCAAGCCCGAAGCGACCACCTGAAAACGCACATGCGAGCGCACACGGGCGAGAAACCGTACGCGTGCACGTGGCCGGGCTGCGTCAAGCGTTTCACGCGCTCTGACGAGCTCGTTCGACACAAGGCGATGCACGAGCGCAACATGTGCAAAAGTCAAGGAACGGCGGCCGCCGGCGTTCTACCCGCCGTCGCCCCAGCAACCACGCAGATGGGCATGGTGGGAGGAACGCCTACAAGCAATCCTCTAATTCAACCTCAGTAGCGCGCGCGTTGCTTAGCAACGTCAGCAACGCGCGCGCTACTTCACCGTGTTTGGCATCAATCGAATGTGACACGTGACATATACGAGGGGAGCAAGCAACGTTACAAAATAAGCTTTCAGGGAGAGGGGAGGCGTTACCGGGGGTAAATCTATTACTATCTATTGATTTCTGTCTCTAATCTCACAAACTCTTTCCGTCGGCCGTCGCCGATAAGCGGCGACGGAACCCAGGGCGCGATCCACGTCAAATACCAACGCGTTCCCAATACCTGCATCAAGTTCTTTCGATATGATCCCGAATCGTATTTGAAATCGTTCTCATTGTACTATCTATCGTTCGTTCAACTGAAAACGAGCTCGATCGTGTACTGGTGAGATAGACGCGATGAATTGCTCGATGAATTGCTGCGGCGGAAGACAAGAAATCCCGGCGGAATGCCTATAGAAACAAATGCACTTCATTCATTCAAAAATACAAAGGCTCACCCTAATGACGTCAGAACCGGTTTTCGACGACAAATCGCTCATTCTCAACTCTGTTCCATCAGCAGCGGCAGCACTCTTATTGATTTCCAAACGATGAGATGGACCCTTTAATTAAAAAATAATTCATAATGGAAATACTGTAACGGTTTTTTTTTTCTTTGCCAACCTGCCACATCATGGACCCGGACGCTTTCGCCTTGAGATGAACGTGGACTGGCGTCCCTTGGCCAACGTGAACGTGTAGAGGCGATCGCGATCGTTCGTCACCCATGCGAGTTGTCATGTCTCTCCTCTGTAAACAAAGACCGAGAAATGCATACAAGCGACTCTTTTCTTGTCGGTAGTCGCTCCGATGTGCGTAACGAAAAACGATGAATTCGCCATTTTTGGCAGGTTTAGGCTGATTTCGAAGGACGTTTCTCCACAAGAGGCCCCACTTGCGCAAAAAATTCGATCGTTTACCTATTCAAGGTCGAATCTTTCGTTCTGACTGCTGTCTCCCGCGCTGTGGCAACAACAGTCGCGTAGAAGAGCGTCGTCAAGTCAAACTCAGAGACGTGTGCGACATCGACAATGCGCACGCTCGACAAGTCGCGATGGTAACGTCGTTTACAAGCGATTCATTTATCGCCCACGATACTTTATAGGGCGCAGGAGAATCGTCGGTCAGCGATCAGAAAACTCGGAAAGGACACTGTGTGTAAGTGAAAAGAGCAACCGAGTGAAATGTCGCCTATTTTTCGCTGTGTAGTTACACCAAAGGAAATCAGGAGCCTCGTTCGAAGATATCTGGCGATAGATCCGTCGGGCATTCCCCTACAAGATGCGTTCGACATGTCCGAGTTCTGCCTACCCCGTCTTCTCCATGGATTCGTATCCCTTTATGCGTCGAAACCGCCAGAGAACGAAGAAACGTCGATCGAAGACCGTCGTCTGCACAGAGACCAATATATCAGGCTCATGTCACTTCTGAGTCCGAGAACTCTTGAATCAGACAAACTTCAGAGTGAGATACATAGTAATAAGCAGATTTTAATTAACTTACGTGTTGCCTATTTTTATGCAGAGTTCTTTCTCGTGTGTGACGTAGACGGTGACGGAAAATTGTTTGAAAATGATCTCTATTCTACGTTTCGGATGATTTATGGTGAACAGAGTCGAGCACCAGCGAACAATTGAACGAAATTATACATGGACTACTGGCAACAAAGGCGGTTTCTCTCTTGGACTTCACCTTTTCAATAGACTAAAATAAAAAAATCATCTACTGTAGTAGCCCCTTCTTCGATAAGCCAAAGCGTATACAGTACATACCTTTTTCATTAGGGGAACGAGTTCCTTTTTCTGTGCAAGGATCTTTAGCAGTTCCATAATCAGTGGAACGTAATTGTGTTTACGTCTGATATTTTCAATCTACAAAGACAAAGGAGTAGCGCGATGACGTGTAGTGACACGCAGATTTTCACCTGATATCTTTGTACTTTTTCCGCCTCCACTTCCAGCTTCAGCTTGGCTCCTGAAATCTGCTCCTCGATGCGCTCAAGGCTCTTTCTCAATTCGGCACAACGAGGATCTTCTCCCTTGGCCATGACATCTAACTGGAAAAAATAAAATTTCCCTCATTAAATGATGACTTTATTTAATTATTTAAGTGATCACATCTTGAAGTATCTTTGCCTTATCTTCCTCCAGTTTTTGAGCTAGTTTTGCGTACAGCATGCGTTGATCAGACACAATAGCCATCAAATTGAAATGAATCTCATTCGCTTTGAAACTAATCGAACAGAAACAATCAATTCTTTCAATCGATCAGCTAAGAAGACTTACCTTTCAATGCGTTTTTGGAGGACTTCCCTGCAAAGACTAAACCAACTGCGTTCACTAATGCTTCCATGGTCAATAGGCCCTTCTTTCAGTCCATCTAATTCATAGAGACGGCCGTCAATGGGAAGATAGCTGACAAAATGAAAAGCGTCATCCTTGTCTTTAACTGACGGATCAAACTCAAACGTCTGCTGCCTGTATTATTCGAAAAAAAGATAACTCTAAGAGCACGTGGACCCATTCAAAATTGAGTTGCATTGCCTGGCAAAGCTGTTGTGCACTTCTCGAATTTCGGAAGAATTCGTTAGAGACAGGCCCTTCAGCTAGAGAAAAAAAAAACGCCATATGGATGTAACTCCTATTATTATTAGTTTACAGATGGATCCATTGATGAAGTAAATTCTTTAAATCTCGTCAGATTCTGACCCAAATCGACGTCAGGATGATTGCAGTTGAGAAGAACGCTTAGAATCGCTTGGGTAGCACACGCATTCATAATAACCTACGCAATTATATATATATATAAAATCCGTTGATCGATTTTATGCAGTGCAGCATGCCTGTTTTCCGTTTTTCTTGAATCGGAGACGAGCGTTCCGGACACTTTTTCATCGGGTCTCCATTTGAATAGGAAGACGAGTCCGTGAACTGGTCTGCAAGCGAAATCTACAACTATTGCACAGTTGGAGTTGGTTCTACGTACTCCAATTTCTCGAATTCTCCTTCCTCCAGCGACCGCATTTCCTCGACTTGCACTCCACTCACTCCTATCGAGCGATGTGCCAATTTTTCATTGCCTAGCGTAAGCTTTACTCACCGAATCCCCTGATGAGTTCCGAAAAAACGCCAGGATCGCTCTCGATCAAGCACCAATTGCCCGAAGACATCGCGAAGAAAATGTTATACGGGAAGTGGGAAAGTTCCCGGGGCAAAAGCACAAAACTGCGTTTTTCATCCCGTCCTCGTCTCGAAATGGAGTCTATGGACGTCGCAGGCAACGCAGGCAAACATCCGCTATCGGAGGCGCCACTATCAAACACTCGTCAGCAAAATCTCGACGATTCTCAATCGAACGACGCACATGATGAAGAAGCAAAAGAAAGAGAACTAACAGGAACAAAAGAGAGAGATGAATCGAGCATACAGATTCTTTCTTCGCCTCAGTCAATGAACGATCAAGCGCCAGTGCCACCGAAACCAGCACCAGAACCTCCATCAGCTGATGCAACATCTCGATCCCTAAGCAACACCACTACAGCGTCAGCAATAGCTCCAGCACCAGCACCAGCACCAGCACCAGCACCAGCAGAAAAAAGACGCGCACCAACGCGAAAAAAAGGTGAAGGAGCCGGAAAGCGACGTGGCGGCTCACTCGAGGGAGGAGCAGCCGGCGGCGGCGGCGGCAGCCAATCGTCGTCCTCGAAGCGAACTAGAGGCGACGTGTCGACGGTGTCGGCGCAAAAATTGCCGGCACACGGCTTTCCCCTCGAGCATCCGTTCAACAATCGATACGCGCTCGCCGAATTGGATCCCCACGTGGAAGACGATCTTGAGACGTACGTCGGCAAGGCGGTGCCGGCTCGACTCTATGGACGCGTCTTGCCGGAATCCGTGATGCTGTCGATGAACGATCGAGCGTCGCAGTTGAAGATGTCCGACGATCGAATGAGCGTGAACGGCGAGAGCGACGCACGGCGTGCGACGAGGCGCTTGGTATTTCGAAGTCGTCATCAAGGAGATGGGTCCCGATGCTCGCAGGCGTACGGAAATCTTCAGGCGCCGCTGGGCTACGATAAGTTTGGGTATTCGTGGCGGAGTAAGAGGGGAACGCGATTTCATCAGAGTTGCGGGCGACGTGCTCGGCTTCTTTATCTATCTTCCAAAACGGTCGGCGGACGAGCGTCCAATCTTGCCGCTCACTCACAAGGACGACGCACTGATCAAGTTCAAAAATTTTCTCTATTTCGAACGAAAGGATTGGGTCGAGAAGGCGGTGAAAGCGCTCAAACCGTTACCCGGTAGTCGCATCGAATGTTTCAAGAACGGCGTATCGCAGGGCGTGGCTTGGGAGGACATTTTCGACGGGACTTATTACCCGGCCGTTTCGCTCTACAAGAACGTCGCCGTGTCCGTCAATTTCGGCCCGTCGCTCATCTGTCCGCCGAGAGGCCTAAACGACTATCAGCCGATGAGCGACGTCGTTCTGAAAGCGTGCATTGAACAGACTATGGCTGATAATATGGAGTTCGAAGAGGAGGCGAGTCAGGGAGGGCCTCTGTATCAGCCGCCCGTGTCGCGTTCGAGAACTTAAAACTGCATCAGATTAAAAACATGTGTATTCTAATTTTTATACCAATAAATTGCATGAAAAAAGGGATAGCAACATAGTGAAGGTCATCGATCGATCGATCATACCTGCACTTGAAATCAGATGATTTTTTTTCAGAACCGCGTAGTACGTTCTCGTGGCATTAGAGAGACAAGAGCAGATACGGAAGAGACCGTCAGCTGACAGAAAGAATTTCGTCTATTTCACACTACACGTGGCTTGTTCCCGGCCCGGACTAGATTTCGATGGCGATGGCCGACTATTCTCACGAAAAGGAAAGACTGCGGTCTTTTCGACATTGGCCGAGCAAATCTCCACTAAAGCCGGACGATCTGGCGAAGGAGGGCTTTTACTACACTGGGATCCGCGACCAAGGGCGTTGTTTTGCTTGCAAGCGACTCTTCGAAATGTGTCGTCCAGGATAAGATATGCAGAGAAAGCACGCAGAAGCGTCACCCGAGTGCCCTATCGTTCGATCTCGATCCAACATGGCGGCGGCTAAAGGGGGCGATGTCGATGTCGATGATATGAGCAGCGAAGCTGGTCGACTGGCGACATTTCGGAAGAAATCGTTCAAATGGCCGCGCGACTGCCCGATAAAACCCGTCGAACTAGCGAAAGCCGGATTCTACTTCACGGGCCAAGGGATATGGTCGAATGCCATGTGTGCCACGTTCAGTTGAAGCTGTGGAAACCCGGAGATACGGCCGAAGGGGAGCACAGATTCTATTCTCCGCTCTGTCCCATCGTCGCTGCCAAGGCCGATACGAAGCAGCCAAAACACCCACCTCCTCTGGGAAGGACCCCACAACGCCGCCCTGCGTCACCTCTCCCTGAACGAAAGCCCTATTTAGAGAAAGAGCGATTGCGTCTTCTCACGTTCGAAAAATGGCCTCGCAGCATTCCCGTTTCGCCTCACGACTTGGCCGAAGCCGGCTTTTATTACACGGGACGAAGGGATGCCGTTCGCTGCTTCAACTGCCACGTCTACGTCGAGCAGTGGATGCCCGGCGACGTGCCCGTCGAAGAGCACGTAAAGCATTCGCCTAATTGCCAGTTTGCTCAATCAGTCTTGCATCAGAAGGAAAGGGCAGCGGGACCGCTTGTCGTTCGAAATGCGAGCGCCGAAAAGTCGACGAATTATGCGGAGAGATTGGCGACCTTTCAGAACTGGCCTCCGCGGAGTCCCATTTCGGCTGAATCGCTCGCCGAGGCGGGGTTCTGCTACATGGGCGAAGGCGATCGGGTTCGATGCGCGACGTGCGGCGGCGGACTTCGAGGCTGGGAGCGGGGAGACGAGGCGTGGGGCGAGCATCTGCGACACTTTCCAGCGTGCAAGTTCGTCATGGAACACTTTGGTCTCGATACGGCGGCGCAGGACGAACCGTGGCATGAGCCCAAGCAGCAAAGACCCCCAGAGCAGGAGTCACCTGAACCTTTGGATTACATTGCAAAGGCAATTGAAATGGGCTTCACTCGCAATCTAGCAGAGAGGATTTATCGTAAAGGACACAAGAACTTCACTGAGTTCCTTGAAGTGTTGATCCAGGTGGCGACGTCTGAAGCACCACCTAATAATTCACCTATTCCTTCTGCACCCCCTCCCGAGAGTATGAATATAGACGACGAGATGGCGCAGGTGAGGGAGAGTCGCCTCTGCAAGATATGCATGGAAAGGCAGGCCGACGTTCTCTTTCTTCCTTGTGCGCAAATTCTTTGCTGCCACGTTTGCGCAGAGACAGTGCGTGAATGCCCCATCTGCCGATCTCCGATAGAATCAAGAATCAGATCCTATTTTGCCCAATCCTAATCACCATCATAGATAAGTGCCTAAGAAGAGTATTTTTAATTAAGGACACAATTTAGGCTTCACGTTTTTGTTGGATGATCAATAAAAAAATACTCAATTCGCTGTTCATGATTTATTTTGTACTCGGCTATGAGTGAATCTACACTGTGCAGTACTGTTGACTTGCTATCTTCGGCGGCAGCCCGCACACACTGCATGTCCGACTCGTGCAAGAGTTTCTCTCTTTCTGCAAAATGAGACGACCGCATCTCCTAGATGAGAAAAAACCCATGGAATACAGCGATGTCCGATTGTGAGAGAGAGAGAGACAGACCTCTATACTGCGATAATCTCTTTGGTATTGCAAGATGGCCTGAAACAGATGCCAAATTGAAAACGTCAAGAAACGAGAGACAGGAATAGGACGACTGCCAGAGAAGGAAGTCGCTTAGCCAAACTTCTTCCGACGTCCGTATGAGGAGATCTGGGTCAGACGAGTCCGTCGTGTAGAAGCATTTTTCGGATACGTCTCTTTAGAACAAACGAATTCAATGCATAATATGTCAATGGGCGGATGATCCGGCTCACGTTGGATACAGGCCTTCTTCTACTCCCCAAGCGACCTGCTTCGCCGCCTGGGTCATTTCATAGCGGGATGTATAGGCAATGCAAATATTCAGAAAACCTCTACGAGAAAACGATTCACCGCAAACGTCCAAGGTACGATCGTCGTATCTATTGACCTCTTGTTGTTTCTAGACAAGACGACTGCCTTGGCAATGGTCTTTTGCACGTCGACAGGTAAGAGTTCCACATCACCAAGAATTCGAATGCAAACTTTGTGCTTTTGTATCAATTCTCTAGACACAAAGAAAAAGTCTCGTAGCACGTGAGACCTTCGAATGAAGATTTTCTCACTCTTCCTCAATCAGTCGAGAGAAGCTCTTCTTCGCCAATTCCATGAGACCGTCGACCTCGTCCTTTGACCTCTTAAAGTTCTCTATGCTCAATGCGTAGACTGACCTCGAGGCACCACCATTCCAAAGTCTAAAGGCCAACCTCAGCCAATTTTTCGAATCCCATCGCGTGGCCGTCGCTGACGTGAGAAAAGTTCATTTTTCTCGCGTATCGTCGATTTCCGTCCATGATGAGTGCGACGCGTTTCGGTGTGGGACCTTGTTTGAGGATGCTCGAGCTGAATCGGCGCATGAAGCCGGCTGGACGTCGTTCCTCGGGACCGGCCTTTCGGTCTAAGATGTCGCGCACCGTCGGGCCCGACTTCCACAGCCAATCGACGAGGAACGACGAGTTTTTTTAGGGGGAGGGATCAGCCACTATCGACCTCGCTCGTGACGTCACGTTAGGTGAACCTCTCAAGGAGAAAACACCGAGTCTACGGCCGCCGCGCCGCGCTCTCGGACGGCGTCCGACAATCGCAAGGCCTCAGTGGAGAAAGGCGAGCACTCCTGCAAGCCGTAGCCGCCGTAAATGCGGCTGCATCGCGTCGCGCGACCGCACTAAAATTCCCTAACCCTGCAGATCTCTACTTCCTGATAGCCAAATCGACTGGCCCGTGCACCGAGGCGGCCAAGGCAAGCGCCGCATCTCACGCTTCGTTTCGCCGCCTCGTTGACGCCCATTTTCTCTTTGCTAGGCACTCAATCGCCGAGCTGACGACCCACGGAGTAAGTCTACGCCTCCGATTCCTTTGAATTTCCCACTTTTCTGCCTCTGCGACGCGTGCACTAATTGTTAATTGGCGTTTGTTTATTTATTTATTTATTGATAGAACTCTGACTCTGACTTCCGGCATATTGGTGCTGATCATTTATTTCGGATTGTTGAGAGAGAAGCATTGCTGGTGGACGAAGTGGTCATTTCTAGTGTAGATGGCCTCTCAAGTTTCTTGGGGGCCGGAAGGCAGTCGTTGCTCAGACAAGGTTAGTCGGAATCAATGGGTGCAGTACCACTAGTTAAGATATGAACCCGAAGGCTGTGGGCTCCTCGTTGGAATGTGCTGCTTCAAAGAGAATACCGTTTTTTGGTCGCCAAGTTTTGAATCGAGGTAAAAGTATTTTTAGATGGTCTGTCTTTTGACTTTTTTTCATTGCACCTCGCGGTTTAGGTCACGTCCTTGCTGGTCAAAAGTGGAGTGGAAGCGCGAATCGAAGAAACATAATGACGGAGGATTTTTATAAAGAAATAGTACTGGTGAGCGATGGGCGACTTTTTTAATTTGAGTCGCCAGCCTCAAAAAATGCTCACTCCTTTCGAGTCCCAAACAGTATTAGTTTTCGAAATTTCTCTAATTCTTTTAATACCTAATGTATTTTATAGATGCCTTGTGAGTATCTGTCTCTTAATGACATGACCAAGTGGATAACAAGTACGCAATAACAGGGTTCTGCCGAGAATTTTTTCAGTGTGGGAATAAGATATAGTACGAGATTTTAAATGGTCTGAGACAATTTTAAAAATCGTCACAGACGATTTTAAAATCTTGTCCAGGGTTCTGCCCACGTGGGTCGGCATGGGTCGGCCCCGACCCTCACTCGCCTATCGCCGACCCATACACTACTAAAACGTTATGCCGTTTGCCTTCTCCCTATGCCTTTGCCTTGTCCCTATTCCTTTTGCCTTCTCCTATGTCCTTTGCCTTCTCCCTATGCCTTTCCTTCTCCCTATGCCTTTTGCCTTCTCCGTATGCCTTTGCCTTCTCCGTATGCCTTTGCCTTCTTCCCGTTCAAACGTTCAAGATTTTAAAAGGGTTTTAAATATGGTCCAAGACAGTTTTGAAAATGGTCCAAGACAATTTTGCCTTAGACGATTCATAAAAGTGTCTTGGACAATTTTCCAGACCTTCTTCCCACACTGAAAAATTCTCGGCAGGACCCTGCTTGTCTTAGACGATTTTTAAAATTATCTTAGACGATTTTCAAAAATTGTCTTCGGTTGGCCAATATCTTTTAATTTACAGGAGAGAAGAGTTAGCTAGCCCCCTGTAACTTCGCTGTAGTTTGTTACAGGAGAGACCCGTTGGCTAACCCCTGTAATTTCGCTGTAGTTTATTACAGGAGAGACCCGGATTGAACTTGAACGTTGATTTTTCTGCCTCATTTGCCACTTGGCATCGAAAAATTCTTGGCCATTTGGCTCCTGTATATTGCTTGCTGATGGATCGGACAGGCAGACGCATTTTTACTGTGAAAAACGTCCTAGATCATTTGCTATATCATAATTAATATACATATTCTAGTGTGCTGATGATAACCTGGTGAAGATTTGGTCATCAACGGACGGCCGTCTATTGATGACGCTACGGGGTCACCAGTCAGTGATCGCTGATATATCTGATATATCTGTCAATGACGAGAACACCCTACTGGCTAGTGGAGGACTTGACAAAGTAAGAAGAAAGAATAATGTGACTGTCTCGATTCATTGCTTTGAAACAGACAGTTCGGGTGTGGGATCTAAAGAATGGAAGCCCAGTAGCCGTACTCCACGGCCACACAGGTGGAATTACATCGGTTGAATTTTGCCCAACGCCTATCGACGAAGCAAAGTAATACACACATATGAGACTTGGTATTGATTTTGTTGTATGAGACCGTCTGTTAGATGCCTGATATGGACGGGAAAAGACGGCGGCGCTCTTTGCATCTGGCATTGGGATTCGTTGACCAACGAATTTGGGTACGGGAAGAATTGCTGTCACTGCTCGCGTCTCTTCTGCGTCATTGCTTTGTTTGTTTGAAGATTGTCAATGACACCATTAAGGCGATGGGAGCGTTTTATGAAAATATAAATATGCAGAACTTGAACTTACATCAGTTCCTCTATTTATTTTCGCGGAAGGATATGCTCTTCTGGCTCAGAGACTGATATTGAACAGGTCGTTTCCCAAACTCGGCGGCTTGATTATCCAAGGCGGATTCATCAACGATAAATACAGCGACTTTGAACTCGCTCCAGAAAGCAGCGGCTCTGACTCCGACGCCGCCGGACGCGACGACGTCATCGAGACGACGTCATCGAGTCGACATCAACGATTCATTCGAAATAGCGGTTGCGGTCGAGGCGGCGGAATGACGGCGCGCGCGTGGAACGGGCGACGATCGCTGCCTCTCGTTCTCGTCTTCCGTTCACTCTTCGTCTTCCGGCTCGGCGGCCGCGGCGGCGCGAACACGCCGAATGACTAAAACGCGGCGTCTAGTTTCTGCAAAACTGTAGAGTCCCTTATTTCCCGCAATATTTCCCGCTACGTAGCCTATACACTGCGTACCTTGCGCAGAAGTACGCACTCGGCAATCCGGGCTCGATCGACAACGCGGGCTTCCAGAAGCATTCTCGCAGCCCTCGCAGCCCCATATCGCCTATAGATTGCCGAAAAACGCTCGATGATGACCTCCGGTGACGAAGCACCCGAAGTAAGCGTTCACGCACTCCCAAACCCGCCTGACGAACCTTCATCTCCTTCGTCGAACAGTGCCCCCTCTGCATGGAGCCATTGGAGATAGACGACATCAATTTCTATCCGTGCACGTGCGGTTATCAAGTTAGTCCTTCGAAAATTGAAAGGAGAAGGGGCAAAAGCGCGTTTTCAGGTGTGCAGATTTTGCTGGCATCACGAACGAGAACGGATTGTGCCCGGCATGTCGAAGAGTAAAATATTATTCAAATATTCCTTAGCTGATTCATCAATTAATTACAATGATTTAGCTTTATCCCGAGAATCCCGCTGAATACATTCCCTTGACAACTGAACGGTATTCTGACGTCATAGCATGCGCATCTTCGCGCGATGGCACAACTTTTTTAGAGTTCAAAAATCTCGAAAGCAATGGAGTCAGGAAAAGAAACGGCAGACGGTCGAAAATCGAAAACATTTGGAGGGCGTGAGAGTCATTCGACTGAATTTGGTCTTCATTATCGGTCTTCCGCCGCGCGTGGCCGATCCGGACGTGCTGAAGCGGTACGAATATTGCGGAAAATTTGGAAAAATTCGAAACATCACAGTTAATTCGACGGAATACCCACCACCACAAGTAGGGCCACAAGAATTATCTTTTGATTTATTGCAATTGTCTGATGTAAGGGCCCAAGTCTAAATGCATATGACGCAAGAAAGGAGGTAAGATGGAAGAATTGGACGTTTTTAAATAGATTCTAGTTGAATTATACTATAGGATGCTGCTAAAGCGATTAAAGCAATTAATGATACATTTATCAACGGTTATCATTTAAGAGTGTCGTTTGGAACGTCGAAATATTGCTCTAATTTTCTAAAGTGTCGACCCTGTTTTAAGCACGTGAGACAACCTGCAGCGTTCAAAAACAATCGTGTATTTATGACGTTCATATTTCTGCGTATAGGATTGCATGTTTCTTCACGAACTAGGAGATGACGAGGCGAGTTTCACCAAAAAAGAAATACAGAAGGGGTGGGTATCATGACAGGAGTAGAAGTCTTCTTCTTATCTTAGCGTCACGGACTGTATTTGTATTTAGTAAGCACGTTGCATTCGAAGCAGTGGCTCTCGCTCATTTAGCCGGCTCAAACAAGTAAGCATCTCTATATCTATATGTATCTATATTAGTATTTCCCCTTAGGCCTCGCGAACTGGTAACGATATCTTTTTTTTGATTTGCCTTGGTTTTTTTATATTTCTACCTCTCTAGACGGGAAACCCCGCCTTACAGTCCAACGCGCGCAAGATCAAGCGGTAGATATAGACGCATTGTAACGTCACGCAACGATCTATTTTGAATTTTTTTCTGCATACTGTACACAGTGAACCCGTCGTAGAAACAAAGCCAGACGAAATGACGTCAAATATCAAAGCGAAGCGGGAATCTCCTCATGCCAAAGAGCCAACGGAAACGCACGAGAATCCTCTAATAGAGCCCTTGAATATGCATCAAATATTTAACGATATGGCTCGCTTATCCATGGCATTTAATCTCAATGCGTATCCGCACCCCGTTTCAATGGGCAGCAGTGCTGGAACGCTGGGAAGTTTGACGGCGACAGCCCATCAAGGACACGTGGCACAGCGGAGCGTCTGGCAGGAAGGCGCATCCGAAGAGGAAGAAGAAGAGAAATTGCTCAGAGAAGCGATGAATAGCGCTATCGTTGACACTGGAGTTGAATTGCCAGAAGCGTTGCGGAAGAAAAGTGATATAGAAGGTGGGAGCTTCCCTTTAGGAAATTTCCTTTGTAGTAGTCTCGTATTATTATTATTAGAGAGCAGCGGCTCAAGTAAAGAGCCTGGAAGGTCTGTATTGAGCACGTAGTATAGATAGGCATTAATTAATATGCATGTATATAGCGTGGGGAGTGGGAGGCCTCTTGGAGAAAGTTGGGCTCCGTCTACTCAATCCGAATGGCCTCTCCTCGACGAGGAGACGACCAATGAGGACGATTTGGGTTGGGACGAGTCACGAGAATTTTATGACCTATTTTGTCAATAAATATTTTTAGAATTTGAGGTCAAATCGAGGCAGTTGGAGAAGATTATGGACGAGGAATTGCGCGAGGTGGCTCAGCAGCTCGACAGTGACGCCGAAAAGAGCGCCAATGAGGCCTTATCACCCGACGGGCAGGATTTAGAGACTACCGATTCCCTTTACTGGCTCCAAGAGAAACAGTCGGAAACCAAGGGAGAAAGTTCTGTGAATGCAGACGGTAATCGGCAAAAAGGATTGTTGCCGAATGTGAATATCAATTTCGCAAGTAAAGTCTGGTCGAAAAGTGTGTACAGTGGTCTTCATAACTTGATGTCTTGCAGACAGTGTACGACCTCAACACGTCGCCGTAACGTCGGCAAACAGCGATGTTTTCGTCACTCAATCTTCGCGAATGCCCCAAGGACTGCTTATGCAAGGTGAGCAACACCAAATCCCTATTATAAGACGTTTACGTACCGTAGAAAGATTATAAGACCTGGCCGATTTCGTTTCTCATATATTTCCTCTATGTAGGCTCCCCTCCACCTCCTCCACCTCCTCCTCTTCCGCCGCCGACGTCTCGTTCTGTTCCTTTGGGCGCGATGCCCGGTCTTCCAGCGCAGCAGTACGTCTGGACAGAATTCACGTCGACCCAGCCGTTCTACGTCCGACCGGCGGAGGTTCAGGTAGACCCGCGTAACGTCATAGCGCTCCTCGACGATGACCATTTCTATCTAAGCAGATTATTCCGGCGTATACGAATCCTCAAAACGACGCTCCCCCACCGCCCCCTCCTCCTCTTCCACCCCAAATGCCAATGGGCTATCCACTCTACGGACCGCTGCTGGCTCCCTTTCCCTGTCTACCTCCGCCTGTCCCGTTTTCCGTTCATCTCGTGGCTCGACCGTCGCCGGCGTTTCGCGGGCATTTCGCGGGCATTTCGCGGGCCGCCCGGTATTGCGATTGGAAGAGTGCCCCAGCGCGCCCCGCCTGCGTCAAATCGACGGACAACCTTCGGAGGACGCATAAGGATATGCACGCAGGCATATCAAAAAGGTACGTACTTTGTGAGGGAACGCGCGAACGGCACGAAGCCGAACGCGTTGTAGACGATCTCTTTGATCGACGCAGATAGAACGGGCCCTTGTATCCCAACTGACGGCAGAAGAGGCGAGCGCTGATTGAGTTCCAAATCCAATTATAGTTGCAAATTACTCCCTAGCTGCCATTGTGAAAAACTTCGACAATTCCGGCGTAATCGAAAGACGATCCGGTAAGTCGAACCGTTGTTAGAGGCAGGACTACGACGTCGTCAGTTGCTATTAATACTTTAGTTTAAGAAACAATAGCTAATGTTGTCGGAACGTATGGTATTAAGACCTATAATACAATACACCGCGTGTAAGAGGATCTTGGAAAGAGGCTAACGTACTGTACCAGCACTTTTGGCTGCACCAGCCGGAGGAGTGACGTTGTGAGGAACAACTATCTTATGTGTAGCTACAGACCTATAGCAATACGTACCACAAACGGCTCCGGCTGATTCTTGCGCTGTACACCGTTTTTCATGCCATCCATCGAAAGCGCAGTCTTCTACGCGTTTCTCTGCTCCGGAGCATCTCACATTATTCATCCACGAAGGTTGATTGCCACGTCCGTAATAGCTCTTGGTTAAAGCTAGACAATAGGGATAAGAAACGCGCGCGTGACCTATTGTAACGTCATAATACATGCGTGACTCGGCACGCCCCCCTCCACGTCCGTTTGAACTCTCTTAAGTAATTCCCCGATTTCTCGAAATCCAAAAGCTCGAGAGCAAGTGAATAATTTTGGCAAGGTTGCAAAATGTCTTTTCAACATTCTCGAAACGATGATGTCCTATAGACGATTTCGACCCGTTTCTCTACAGCACCCCATCACCGTGACTTTGTGCAATTGTTATGATCGTTCTAGAGGTTTTCAGAACCCCAAAGTTCATTCAAATTGTTGACAATATACCTCAAAGTGCAACTGTATTGCCCAAAATCATTACTGGTTTCTAACCGTCAAAATCGAGACGATTTTCTGCTAAGCACCTCTATTGGCAAATTGCAAAATTGCCTTTAATCTGGTGATTAGGAATGACAGACGATCTTGGGCAGGACAGTTGCACTTTGACGTTTATAGTCTAATATTGGAATAGACTTTGGGGATCTAAAATCCTTTCAAACAATCATAACAATTGCACAAAGTCGCGTGCTGAAGAGAAACGGGCCAAAATCGTCGTAAGCAGCCTCGTTTGATAAAAACGACAAAAGGAAATTAATTCGTAGTCTGTTCCAAACCTTGCCAAAATATTAGAAGGCTCTGCAGCTTTCAGATTTGGAGATATCGATAATTACCGTATAGCGCAAAATATTCGCGGGAGAAAACTTTCGCGAATTTGCCTAGAAATGAACTTCGCGAAGAAAACTTTCGCGATCGTCAGGGCCCTACTTATGACGTGTGTGAAAATCTAAAATTTCGCGGGGAAAAAACTTTCGCGAAGGGAAAAAAATCGCGAAATTCGCGAAAGTTTTCTCCCGCGAATATTTTGCGCTATACGGTATTTGACAGAGGTCCAAGCTGGTGAAGGGGCGTGGCGTGTCACGCATCATGCGTCACAATGTACACGCGTTTCTTATCCCTATTGTCTAGTATCCCTGGTCAAACATGTAGGACATACGTGGGTTTTTACCCATAGGCAAACTATCTTCTAGCGCGCGTTAGATGCTCTTCTCTGCGAATAACGAACTCCCCGTACAACTCGGTGGTCGGCTCATTAATTGTTTATCCGGGGTGTTTGCGAGTGCTCGAACTGTGCACACGCACGATTTCCGACCCAGATCAACTAGACGATGTGTAAGCGATGGAAGACACGTGAGTCCTCGTTTCGAAACGTCGAATTTTCGCAAATTATTAGGGTTGGCGATAAGCGATCGGCTTCATCAATAATCAAAAAACGTACGTTATCCAAGGAGAAGCCACCTGTTGATGTCACGTGGTCAACAAGTCTACCAGGAGTTGTAATGAGTATATCGACTCCTCTGGATTCAGTCGGCATTTCTTGTTCTTTAGTAAACGTTTGTTGTCCCGTTGTCAAGCCAATTTGAACGCTCATTCCACGTGAATACGTATCGAATACTTGCTTGACTTGATCAGCGAGATTTTGGGTTGGTAGTACAATGAGAGCGCGTAGACGACGCACCACCACGCGGTTTAGCACGTGGAGAAGCGGTAGAACGTATATAGGCGAGGGTTTTTCCGCTGCCTGTCGGCGCTGATACGCACACGTCTCGAGGACGGTAT